>NW_015151285.1:60091-62069 GCF_000732505.1 Cyprinodon variegatus | reverse complement strand
GTAAAAATATCAGAAAAATCTACTTGAGTACAGTAACGAAGTATTTGTACTTCGTTACTTCCCATCTCTGCCCCTGAGGGTGTAAGAGGTTAAAATGTTTAAGAATTTTGGAGCATCCTAAAAGGAATAGGAACGTTTCAGTCGTAGCTGCTTGTAGTGTCTTTAAATCTCCAGCAGGTGTCAGTATCTTGTGAGACAGTATCGACGCAGTATTAATACAGTTGCAATGTGTCCAAATGCTTCAAGATGCCTCATTAACTCATCGCTACTTGATGCATTGGATTTGAAATGCCATGAAGACAGATTCAGTCACAGAGATGAGATTTCTGCCCAAAGCGCACCACAGTGAACCTTTTTACTCTGAACCAACTGACTCTAACTCGTTCCTTACTTCAGTGCAGTGGTGCTCTGTGACGTGACACCTTAGCTCTCCACCATGACTGCCTGAAAGCGAACTTCAGGTCATCTTATGAGACATTTAATTAGTTTCGTTTGGAAGGAGAAAATACTTAATTCTGTAGCTCTAACAGACTGATGGTTATGTTTAAATGTAAAGGAGAATATGAGGATGGTAGGACTGTGAGTCAGGAGTAGATTTTATGTTTGTCATTTTCTGCTAGTCTGAGATCTTCTGCTGTTTCCTCTCTGGCTTCACATTAAAACATGACAGCAACAAGACACATCTTTACTGGAGGAGATGTTCTCCTGCAGTCTCCTGAGCTCCTCTCAGTCCTTCACCAGCCACCACGGACTCTGAGCTTATTATTCAGCAGGCACGCTTTGAATAACCTGCTCTGCAGGAGCAGACAGCCTGCAGCTCAAATGACTCAGTGTGTGGTATGTCATGGATCTATCCTTACAGTAAAGCATCAGAAAATAACTTTATTCTGTTTTAATCTGACCTTGAGTTACATAATTTGATTCTCCACATTCTAAAAACTGAAAATCAGACTTTCTGAGACTGAATCTCTACCTGCAAGGAGGACATGGAGTCACAGATCTGCCCTAATCAGAATTCAGTGGAGTGAAAAGGTCAAAGTTATATCTTCTTATTCATTTTCTGTTTATGAGGTTTAAATGTGATCTTTCTGCCTGATTAGTGTGAAATAACCTTTTTCTTTCAAATCATAGTTTTTTCTGACAACTTCTTCTCATTTAAACAATCCACTGGACATGGTTTTCCCAGTTTGAAGACGTTTCGCTTCCCATCCAGGAACGTTTTTCAATTCAAAATGTCAGGAATAGCGTTGAGTCCTCGAACGACACAACAATTATCTGGGTGGGCCCCATATAAAGTATATCACATGAATAAAGGTTCAGGATACGGCAATATTTCCATAAATCGGCCAAGAAGATACAATTATGCAATTCTCAGTAGTATATGATCACACACAGAAAAATAGTGACTGCGCACCTTGAATGGAACCATTGGTGACAGCGCACCGCCATATGTTAGCACAATAAGCCAATGGGCTACCTTCAGCTTCACAGCCCTCCTCCTCACCCACGCTCTCACCATTCACCTCCTGGTCGCAATCTTTACTCAGTGTAGCAGCAACGTCCACCTCTACCTCTTCGGTTTTTTGAAAAACGTGTTTATTTTGGGAAGTTATTTCCGTTCTTCCAGCAGCTCTTTGCTTTTTGTTTTCTGGAATCCGCTTAAGTACCTCTTTTTTGGTCTCCATCATCACTAACAGTTATGGTTTTAATGTACGCTCTAAATTACCCATAGTTCCAAGTCGTGGTGTTAAAAAAAAAATAGTCAAAAATATTGTTCTTTTAAGATCTGTATTTTGGTTTGAAACATATTATATGAGTGTATTTTTTTACCAACCGTCTAATGAACCACACACAGTTATTAACATACAGTCACCGGCCACTTTATTAGGTACACCTGTCCAACTGCTCATTAACACTTAATTTCTAAGCAACCAATCACATGGCGGCAACTCAGTGCATTTAGGCATGTAGACATGGT
>NW_015151285.1:57178-58545 GCF_000732505.1 Cyprinodon variegatus | reverse complement strand
TTATCTCTGCTTACCGATATTTACGCAATAAAGAATGAATCAAATTTATTCACAAAATTAAAAGAACATGGATCAAACATTAAGATGCTCATGTTCAAAACAATATCCCAGCAAAGATACTTAATCAACGCATTTGTTTTGATCTTCTCTCTCTCATCCAAAAGCAGATCGGGGAAACCCTCAGGTACAATACCACCAGTTGAGTCTAAGTCTAAGTCTGACCCATATTTTACAAATGCAGACATTAGTGCATATAAAAAGTCATTTTGTTAAACTTCCTCTGTAATAAAGATGCTGAGCTGGTGACCTTTTTTAAGCAGCATGGATGAAGCCGTCCACTGTGGCATTGTGTGACAACAGATTGGCCTCTCAGTTAAAATGACCCAAACAACAGCTGACAAAACGTCCCCAGGACAGACAGCCAGCCCACCCACTAAAGCATGCTGCGTAAACTGGAAGCTGCATCTATGCTAAGGAAGAGAAATGGGATTTATGTTTTTTTTTTTTTAGTTCACAGCCCAATAAGCAGAATCTAACTGATTTTATGATAAACGGCAACAATAGAACCGCTCCCCTGATAAATAAGCAAACAGAAAGGAATCGTTTTTCTTCACACCTTCTGGAATAGCTTTTGGACATAATAAAATAAATAAGCAGAGATTGTATGACTATTAGTGGCTTAAAAGTTTTTGAGATTCTTACACGTCAGATTAATTTAAGCTCTCAAACTTCTCCTGGTGGATCTCCTTTGATTTGTAAGCTGCACAGTGATGATGATGATGATGATGATGATGATGATGATGATGATGATGATGATGATGATGATGATGTAATAAACAGACTTCTCTTTCCTTTTGTTTTTAAGCTGAAGAATGACCTCTTACTGAATTTCTCTTTGACTGTCATATTATTTTTTTTCAGAAGAACTGATGGCAGATAATCACCAACTGTTTAGAGGACTGGTTGGATTAGAGTAACACTGTAAAGTAAATGCATTCAAATAAGTTTATTCTGTCATTTCATGTGAATAGATTATGATATATAATGGTAAAAGCTTCAGGGAGAGCTCAGGCAAAAATAACAAACAAAACAACCCTAAAAGAAAATGAAAAGCGGACTTACCTAACTCACAATAAAAACCAAAATATACAAACCGACAAAATAACCTACCTAACCTACACATAAACAGGAGTAAACTGGGGTTAAACAAAAAGGCAGCTTTCCCCTACAAAATAAAATCTAAACAGGTTAACATGACAGCACGTTAACAGCCACAGAGGTGTATGGCAGACAAACGGCCCAGAGGCGCTGAGGTACAGCTTCACAGGCCTTAAATAGTGTGCAGGTGATCTTGATTGGGCTGAGAT
>NW_015151285.1:54451-56117 GCF_000732505.1 Cyprinodon variegatus | reverse complement strand
CTGAGAATACCTTGGTTCAACCTGAAATGACTCATTTAATAATCCAAAACTATATGGAACACATTAATTAACTGAAAAATGTTGCATAGTGTGCCTTTAAAGCCAGAGCCTAAAACAGAGTAAGGTGTTACTTGGGTGCAAATCAAAATTACATGCATCTTGGGATGTAACACTTAGGTTAAAAGTTTAGGTGGACGGCTTCGCCCTGCATGGTTCCACCTAAGCCTTCTTCAAACTTCACCACAGATTCATCCCTAACCCGTCTGCTGTGTTACTTGGACTTCATTATGTTGCTCTTGTTCTCCTAACCAACTTGTGAAGCTGTCACAGAGCAGCTGCATTGGTGCCGGGATGAGATCACACACACGTGGATTCTGTTTAGTCATTAGCAATTGTCAGGCAACTTCTAAAGGCACTTGATTGCACTCATAATCATATAACGCTTTGCGTTGGTCTAGAAGATTCAGAGAAAGCATATCTATCTTTTTAGTTATAATGTGAGAAATTGTGTAGAAGTTCAAGGTTTATGAATATTTGTGTCAGCCAGTATATTACAACACCCCTAAAGCAGCACAGGAACCAAAGAGTCATTTTTTCTAAGAGAAATCCCAAAACAGTTTATGTTTGAATGCATACTCAGTCAGATTTGAGTTATGAGTCCAATAAGGCAGCTCCAGCTTCTTCTTCCTTCTCGAATTCCTCTCAGATTCAAGAGGATTTCTTTAAACTGCTGTTGGTCTATTTTGGGCTTCTCTGTGTATTCAGCATTAATAGGCGTGGATGAAGTTCTGCGCATTAAGCCAATGCCTTTATTGAGCAGTGATGTTCAAGGTTTAGCATGCAGAGAAAATCAAAGAAACCTGTCGATCAAAAACGTTTTCTATTTCTCATTTTTATTCCAGTTTAAAAAGCCTCCACTTTTTCCTACAAGAATAAATGTTTTAATCTTTTAAATCTCACAGCTCTTTTGTCTGAGCTTAATGGATTAAAGTATTTGTTGAAAAAACTTTAAGTCTTCTTTTAACCATCTAAGAATTAATTTAACATCTCTTTGCTGTAGTGATCAGTGATTAGTGTCAAGAAAAGGAGATTTGAATTGAATCATTGTGTTTTAAGACAAAGAAGACGTAACTTTCTTCCCTCCATTGTCCCATCTGCTTTCTTCTACCATCAGATTAGTTGACTTCTTTGTCATCAAAAGGTGTAATTTAGTTGGTCTCTAGTGGAACCGTTGTGTACCATCAGCAGGTGCTCTTATTGTTTACGTACAGCCCTTTTGCAAAATATCATTATAGACAAACAGACAGACAGGTACATAGGTAATTGTTGTAAAGAGTGATTTTGGGGTAATTTAACACAATTTTATCATTATCCTGTCAGTCAGGATATTAATTCACTTTCAATTCACTTTACTTACTATATAGCACCAATTTACAACACATGTCATCTCAAGGAACTTTGCAGTAGAGTCCTGCAACGGGTCGGGTCCCCGACGGGTCACCTGCTAAAATGCTCTTTTGCGGGTGAAAAATACATAAATAAAAATAAACGGATCGGGGGTCGGGTGGATATTTTTTTAGTGCGGGCGGGTAGTTGGTGATTTTTTTTATGCGTGTGTGTGGTTATGGGCATCAGAAATGTTGTATTAATCAGGCACTGGGGTCAC
>NW_015151285.1:51779-53391 GCF_000732505.1 Cyprinodon variegatus | reverse complement strand
AAGAAAACCCCAAATCTGCTGAGGCCGGCTGGGGATCAAGGAGACAGAAGCAGACATAGAAAAAGAAGCCATTAAAGGCGGCCCCGTCCAGGAAACACATAGCCAAGCAGACGAGCTCCGAGCCAGCTCCCATGTCAGAGGATGAAGAGAGCACATCCAGCCAGTCACGGTCAGAGAAACAGGACTAAACTGGAAAACAGGCTGATCTCCAAAATAGGTGTTGATGGCAGCAGCACAGCTGATATTTCTCTCCAGGATGGTGTCACAGCAAAATTCCGTCCATTTTCTGTCACACTTATCCCAAGTGGGGTCGCAAGGGGTGCTGGTGCCTATCCCAGCTTTCTACAGGCAAGGGGAGGGGTCCACCCTGGACAGATTGCTAGTCCATCACATGGCAACACAGAGAGAAACAGGACGAAGAACCATTCACACCTAAGGACAATTTAGAGAAGCCAACTAACCTAACAGTCATGTTTTTGGACTGTGGGAGGAAGCTGGAGTACCCAGAGAGAACCCACGCATGATCAGGGAGAACATGCAGAGAAAGACCTCAAGCCAGGAATCAAACCTGGAACCTTCTTGCTGCAAGGCAGCAGAGCTACTCACAAAAAACACAAAATTAGATGAAAAAATATATATAAATAAATAGATAGTAAATATAATATAAAAACCCTCAGTCCTTCAAGAGGCATTAAACGGCCTAATGGCAGCCGGGACAAAATATCTTATGTATCTCTCTGTTCTGCTTCTCACAGAGATCAGTCTTGAACTACGGTTGCTTTCCTGATATCGCTTGTTGCCATGGTTTTAATGTTTAATTTTATCTTGTATTTCTATCTTAATGATCATTTACTTCTGAAAGATGTTTACCTAAACCAGAGCTCCCAGAGCTGCTCCTATTTAGCCACATGACATCATGTTGAAACAACTATTGATGCTGGATATTTAAGCTTAATATAATGCTTCTTTATTTTCAATTCTGATCAAAATGTTAAACTTATAGCCCAGATAGTTGAAGTCACTTATCTGAGAGATAAAGCTCCATTTTTTTACAACATGAATAAGGAAGATACTTGCAATTCAACTGTAGAATTGTATGTTGATTTAGCTTTTACAGACTTGCTCTTCCTACTTAAACAGCGAAATGCTCATTAATAGGAGAACTTGTAGCTTCATGGTTTTACCCACAGATATTAAACACTTTCTTTAAAACAACAAAAAAACAGTTGCTGTAAACCCAGTCTGCCTAAATGGTAACAACTGAGTAAAAACTCCTAAATATGCACTTGCTTCTGAAGCAATATTTCTATCGGGCTTTGAAATACAACTCAGCTGTTTTTGGTTATTTACAGATTCCGAAAGAGTACAACTGTAACATTCAAATCGTGAAAAACTTATGAAAATCAAGACAGAATTGAATAAGATATGACAACTTTATTGTTGGCGGAGTATTTTAAGAAGAAAACAGGTCTTGAAAATTCTTATATTTATTCTGGAGCCAGCTACGTGTTAACTAAAGCTGCAAACTTGAATAACTTTGCATACCTCTTTCCAATACCTCCCCCATTAGTAGATGATTTATATAAAAAAATGGCCTTATTTATCCATTTAG
>NW_015151285.1:40579-50243 GCF_000732505.1 Cyprinodon variegatus | reverse complement strand
CCTCTGCATTTGGGTCCACATAAAAACCTCCAAACAAATCCTGAAACCTGTTCCCCGATGGATTTGCTTATTCTTGCTTTGAGACTCTGATCTTCTCTCTCTTACATATTGGAGGACTGTTAAGAGCTCTGCTGTTATCGTTCATCTCTGCTCCGAATCGTCTGAGGTATTTTAGAGCCACGTAAATATCCCAGCCGGGATCATTTATGCCCTCTGGTTTTCCTCAATCCTCCAAAATGCCTACAGTCACATTAATGTACAGAAAGGGTTTTGTGTTAGATTAATGGGTTTCTTTAAAATGACTTTTCTTCACTATGGTATGGGCCACATGCTGGATAAAATGTAGAAGTAATTGCATACCAGTCCACTTACAGCAATGTGAAATAAAACTTCCACCTACAGCTCTTCCCTCACTCTAATAACACTGCTCAGTTTCAGATTCCCTCTAGTTACAGTAATAGTAGAGCACAGCATGTTTCATTTCAGTGATTTTGTGTTTGAGCAAACTGCTACTCTGAAAAAAACTTGCAAAACATGGCGCTAACGGGTTTGTTCATTGCTGCATGTGGGTGCAAATGCACAGGTGGAACTGCCTTTCTTCTGATATTACTTGCATATATAAATTACTTGCATATATAAATTTGGTTCTGCTGAAGGTTTCTTCCTGTTAAAAGGGAGTTTTTCCTCTCCACTGTTGCTACAAGCATGCTTAGTATGAGGGATTGCCTTCTAGTCAATGCAATCAACTAGTTTCCCATAGATGCAAAACTTTGAATCAATTTGACTGTATGATCTGGTGAACTGTAAAGTGCCTTAAGATGACATGAGTTGTGAAATGGCACTATAGAAATAAACTGAAAAAAGTGAATAAGTAGATATAAGCTCACTCTAAAAAACAGAGCTTATTGAACGACACCCATTTAAAAAATCTTTTTTGTATGGTGTATTTTTTGTGTTGTTCAACCTGAGATTGCAGTTATCAGTCTGGGTGAGCTATGAGACCGATGGGCAGTTTGATCTCACATACCCTAGCTCTTAGGGGGAGTGGCGGTCTAGTGGCCATAGCATAGAGTTTGAAATGCTGAGGTTCTGAGTTCGAACCCCACTCCCACAGACTGCCACTCTGGGTCTCTGAGCAAGACCTTTCACCCCTGATTGCTCCCTGGGCGCTCCATGATGGCAGCCCACTGCTCCCCAAGGGGATGGGTTAAATGCAGAGGTAAATTTCTCCAATGTGCGATCAATACGGTTCAATTATTATATAGTTAATATTGTAAGCATTTCCGTGGTGCACCCGCTTGACTCCGTTTCTGCACATGCTCAGCCTGATCCGTGATCACTCAACTTCAATTCCATCTCTGCACTCACCGTTTGATCAACTGTATGTAAATAAAACACCACACCAGCCAATAAAAGACAAGTCTTTTTCATCCAGTCAAAGTAATCTCTCCCAATACTGCATTTAGATGGATAAAAACAACCAATAAATCAAAATACTGCACCCACAGTGGCAGAGATTACAGAACCAAATGGTAGAATTCAAAAGAAATCATCAGACTGAAAAGAATTAACACTGGGATCTTCTATACAAATTTATAGTTTATATACTTACTGAAATGTAGTCTTTCAGGTAGTATTTCATCTTTTTGTCATTAAATCAGGTAAAAATGCTTTTATCTCATTTTCAGGATTTCTTCCTTTGCTCGAGTGGGATTGACTAAAGATAAGGAATATCTGTGCCTTCTCATGGGGTCGATATTAAAACATCTGCAGTAAAATATTAAAGATATTGATTCTGGAAACATAACAGTCATTTATTTGGTAGAAACCAAAGAAAATGGATAATTACTTCTCTGGATTTGGAAGAAAACATCCTAAACATGGTATTTGAACCCAACCTGCTCTTCAGAGCAGTTTTCAGAAGATAATCAAAAATTGATTCAACTTCACTTTTATTTATGCTCATTATTTGCATTATTACGTTTTAGAAAAATTTAACAAAAATGTCATTTAAGATATCAATTCCAAATCCTTTCTTAAACAATCTTTCTAAGGTTATTTTGATCAGAGTCTCTGCGGTTTGTTTTGTAGACAAACTTCAGTGAATAATAAACGACTCAGAAGAGAAAAAGTGACCCGGAGCTCTTTTCTCATCTATCATACGGCTTCTTGTGTTTTTCTATCCTACATTAACACATCCGCGCCCAAGAGAAGCTGCTTAAACTAAATACTGCTGACACCTTCATAACCTCACATATTACAGTCAGCAGAAAAGAAAGGAGGGGGCAGATTTCAATTTCACAGCAATTCACCGGAGCTTCCTAACTCCACGTAATGGCTGCTCTCAGGAGCTTTTTTTAACACAGCCCTTCAGCACATACAGTGTGATACGTTTCAGCCTCTTGATAAGATTTTGAAAATGTTTAATGTGTTTTGACATCCTGTCGACAGCTTTCACTACTCTGTTGTCAAAGTTTTTAAGGGAGATAACAGAAAGGCATAGTCAAGTGGGGGTATTTTCAGTTGCCTTTTAATGTTGGCCCTGAGTACCTATTAACTGAAGGAATTAAGTTACACATAAAAAACTGGCCTTGGTGTCAGCTGAGAAATGTAGCACTTTATTAGGACCGATTTTTGATGTCTATTTCTTTCTATTTTGTCTAAACAGGTGCAGGCGTGTTTTTATATGCAGAGCAAAATGATTTATGTTTGAAATTCAGCAGACAGTGTGCAAACCTTTTTTAGCGTGTCTGTCTTCATCAACATGCAGATGATATTCTAATGACCAAACTGCACAAACTGGGTGGACGATTGCAGAATGTAGATCTGAAACTCTACTGCAGTCTTTAGTGTCTGTTTTTTGCAAACTGACACACACAGCTCTGTGGTCATTGTTGCCATAGAGGAGGCATTGGTACAATAACAGAACATGGAGAGAGATTTTGTGGCCATGTAAAATAACTGGCCACTTTATTAGGTGTCATGATTTAAATATAGATCAGACCCAAATACAGAAGCCCAAACAGGGAAAACAGGGAAAAGGTTTAACAGGTTTATTAGGAGATTGGGAAGAATCCAGTGTTGCTCTGAACACTGCTNAGAATTAACACTGGGATCTTCTATACAAATTTATAGTTTATATACTTACTGAAATGTAGTCTTTCAGGTAGTATTTCATCTTTTTGTCATTAAATCAGGTAAAAATGCTTTTATCTCATTTTCAGGATTTCTTCCTTTGCTCGAGTGGGATTGACTAAAGATAAGGAATATCTGTGCCTTCTCATGGGGTCGATATTAAAACATCTGCAGTAAAATATTAAATATATTTATTCTGGAAACATAACAGTCATTTATTTGGTAGAAACCAAAGAAAATGGATAATTACTTCTCTGGATTTGGAAGAAAACATCCTAAACATGGTATTTGAACCCAACCTGCTCTTCAGAGCAGTTTTCAGAAGATAATCAAAAATTGATTCAACTTCACTTTTATTTATGCTCATTATTTGCATTATTACGTTTTAGAAAAATTTAACAAAAATGTAATTTAAAATATCAATTCCAAATCCTTTCTTAAACAATCTTTCTAAGGTTATTTTGATCAGAGTCTCTGCGGTTTGTTTTGTAGACAAACTTCAGTGAATAATAAACGACTCAGAAGAGAAAAAGTGACCCGGAGCTCTTTTCTCATCTATCATACGGCTTCTTGTGTTTTTCTATCCTACATTAACACATCCGCGCCCAAGAGAAGCTGCTTAAACTAAATACTGCTGACACCTTCATAACCTCACATATTACAGTCAGCAGAAAAGAAAGGAGGGGGCAGATTTCAATTTCACAGCAATTCACCGGAGCTTCCTAACTCCACGTAATGGCTGCTCTCAGGAGCTTTTTTTAACACAGCCCTTCAGCACATACAGTGTGATACGTTTCAGCCTCTTGATAAGATTTTGAAAATGTTTAATGGGTTTTGACATCCTGTCGACAGCTTTCACTACTCTGTTGTCAAAGTTTTTAAGGGAGATAACAGAAAGGCAAAGTCAAGTGGAGGTATTTTCAGTTGCCTTTTAATGTTGGCCCTGAGTACCTATTAACTGAAGGAATTAAGTTACACATAAAAAACTGGCCTTGGTGTCAGCTGAGAAATGTAGCACTTTATTAGGACCGATTTTTGATGTCTATTTCTTTCTATTTTGTCTAAACAGGTGCAGGCGTGTTTTTATATGCAGAGCAAAATGATTTATGTTTGAAATTCAGCAGACAGTGTGCAAACCTTTTTTAGCGTGTCTGTCTTCATCAACATGCAGATGATATTCTAATGACCAAACTGCACAAACTGGGTGGACGATTGCAGAATGTAGATCTGAAACTCTACTGCAGTCTTTAGTGTCTGTTTTTTGCAAACTGACACACACAGCTCTGTGGTCATTGTTGCCATAGAGGAGGCATTGGTACAATAACAGAACATGGAGAGAGATTTTGTGGCCATGTAAAATAACTGGCCACTTTATTAGGTGTCATGATTTAAATATAGATCAGACCCAAATACAGAAGCCCAAACAGGGAAAACAGGGAAAAGGTTTAACAGGTTTATTAGGAGATTGGGAAGAATCCAGTGTTGCTCTGAACACTGCTCAACCGGAAGTTTCCAGAGAAGTTGTTGACTCTTTGACTCCAGTCTGAGTGCTGTTGTTCCAGTGTTTGTCTGATTCGGTGGAGGGCGGAACAGGGTTTACCCAGAATGCGATTGTCTGTAGGTGAAGCGGAGAAGCTGACTGCCACTCAGATTTCCTGCGGAACTTGAACGGGTCGTAGTGGAGATGAATCCATTGCTCAGTGTGAGGCTCAAACGATCTCTTGGCGAAAAGCAGATTCAAACCTCCAGTTTAAATACTTAGCTCAGTTTGAAGCTCAGATGATCCTTCCAGGGAGAGAAGGTCCCAAACATCCAGTTTGCAGGATGACTTCCTGCCAAGAGGCAAAGACAAAAAACAAGTTTAAGACTCAGGTTGACAAGAACTCAGTTTGACTCAGCAAAACTCAGCTTGGCTAGAGTACCCAAAACTGGCAACACTCTGGCCTGGAGGTAGTGTCAGTCAGCAGCTTAAGAGCGCTCCGTTAACGAGGTAATCTTCTGCATGTGTGTGAGGAGGCGGACCAGGACCTGGCGCCTCCTGGTGGAGGAAGGGAGACAAACACAGAAACACAAACACACAGACAGGAATCCTGACATTAGGTCCATTTTTAGTTCTCTGCTCTTCACATTGTATATGTATAATCTACCTGATTCACGTCAGACCACTGGTTTTCAGATGTTGGCTGATGATGAAGTGATTACCTGTAAGGTAAAACTGTCCAGGCAGTTCCGGATTAACTGTCTAATCACCTACAAAAAAAATGCTGGCCTGTCTTAAAACATAAATAGGACCAAGTGTGTTTGCTTTGAATTACTAAACAAGCCCATAACCAAACAGCCATATTTACTACATCAGCTTGGGGTCAGAGGCCACGCACACTACAGATAGACCTCTACAAATCATCTATGAATTAAGTGATTTTATTTTACCTACGGACATTATCTGCAGAAAATAAGTCGCCCATTTAGCCTTTATACTTGGGGGCGGGGGGGAGTAGAAAACGCACCCTTTTACAACTTTGTCAAATCCTCCTCATGCTTTTAAGATGACAGTGGCACATTGCTCCCCAAGGGGATGGTTTAAATGCAGAGGTACATAAAGTTAAAATATTATGGTTGATTTATTTCTTGCCTGGTTCTGCTGGAGTTTTCTTCCTGTTGAAATGTTTTTCCTCTCCACTGTCGCTACAAGCATGCCAGGTGTGAGGGATTGCCTTCGAGTCAATAAGTCGATAAAATCAACTGGTTTTCCTTAGATAGAAAACTTTGAATCAGTTTGAGTAGATGATCTGGTGAACTGGAAAGTGCCTTCGAATGATATGTGTTGTGAATTGGCGCTATAGAGATAAACTGAATTGAATTCTTTCCTGGAGTTTTTCCACAATCTGTTGATAGTAGTGATCTTTATTAACTAAATCAAGGGATGTCTGTAGATCTTTACATTTGTGGACACTTGCCAGCAGGAGGGATTGTGGTAACAAATTTTTCTAGATGCTCCGTGGAGAAATTCTGTCTGCATGATTGTAGGTGCCAGTCTGAATCTTTCAGAAACTTCCCATCTGCTGGGATTTTTGCTCACAGCCATCTCTAGAGAACAGTCCAGAAAAGAGAAAATATTCAGTTCTTTGGACACTAATGCCTTTTCATGCCAGCTCACCAAGCAAAAATTGGTTTAAAAGACATTGTAAAGACGACATGATTTACCTCAAGATGACATCTACATTTGGGACAATAGAACAATGGAAAGATGTTGGCTGGTCTTATGAGTCTCGATTTCAGTTCCAGCAGAATTTGGCATCAACAACATCAAAGCATGGATCAATCCTGCTTTATACCAACAGTTCAGGACTGCTGAATCTCTGAGCCTTCCTCACGTGCTCACCAAGGCTGCTGCATCGGGGACACTCTGGGAGCCTCTTGCAGGAGGCAAGATCCATCGGCTGGATCCTGCCTCACTGGAGAGGATGGACTGTACTGCTCACAATGGCCGCTCACACTGAGCCTGTTTCTGCTAGGGGTTCTTCTTTTTAAAAGGGAGGTTTTTCTCCCCACTGTCGCTACAAGCATGCTTAGTGTGAGTGATTGCATTCAAATCAATGAGTCAATGCAATAAACTGGTTTTCCTTAGATAGAAAACTTTGAATCAGTTTGACTATGATCTGGTGAACTGTAAAGTGCCTTAAGATGACGTGCTGTGAAATGGCGCTATAGAAATAAACTGAATTAAATTGAATTGAAATTGAATTACTGTTAAACCAGGGAAGTGACTCACATGGATAATCAATCCGTCAGATTATCGTGGTCACTTACCTGTGTTTCTCCTAAACCAGAGTGCCAGTGATGGGTGGTGCCCCTCCGTAGCTGCTACAGATCCACAGCTGTGCGTTCCGTTTGTTTGTTTTAATAAACATTTTGAACTTTCCGACTGTCTGCCTCGCCTTCCATATTGTGTCCTACAGCCTGAGCTCCATTACAGCTACCTTCTGAAAAATTTGATCATGACAAGTAAAGAAAGTGAAAATCTATCAGGAAAACCATGAAGCTATTTAGCTTTTTCTCACTGAGGGGGTGCAGAGGCCTGAGGGGAGTTTTCCAACATGTCTTTAAGAGCTGACATTGCTTTTGTTTACACATGGAGCACCGAGCCCACACAATGTCAGCACAGCTCAGCCTTTTTAAACAGCACTAAGACTCAACATGCAGCTGATTCGTACAGACTTAAACGTCACAAATACACACAGAGAAACTTTGAAAGAAATTCCTACAGGAAATATCTTACATTAAACAGTGTTGACACACTGTGACACATTTTAATGTGTAATGATCATTTTATACATCATGATCCAAGAATACTGAATACTTCGAGGTCATAGTACTATGACAGAGAAGATATTGATGAGTCTGGGAGTAATCCAGTTTCTGCTGGTGCCATTCAGATGGTGCGACCAGCATGGGGGCTGCCCACTCCAGTGGGTTCTGTGGCCATCAGAGGGCGGACAAGCTCCCAATTAACCTCTTTGGGCCTGACATCCAAAACCTCTGCCTTGGTCCTTCTTGGTAAGCTAGTGCCCGTCTGCACGATGAGGCATGTAGCTGCCGCTGGGTCTTAAACAGACTTTAACCGTTAAATGTTCCTGGCCGCAGGACGTATTTGATGGTTTCCATCACAGGTTAGATCTGCCCAAGGATCAAAGAACAATGGCTGATATAAATTATGCTTTTCAAGTGTTTTAGTGATTTTGCTGTGGCTAGTTAACAGCTTAAAAAATCCTGAGGTACATGGCGGCCGGAAGTGGGGGTACTGCGACACCCTCTAGTGGTGAGAGGGTGATTTATGGCCTAATCAACACAAGTTCATGGAAGTTACTTTGTCATGGCAACATCAAGCAAGCAAGAGCATGGTACCCCTCTCACGACAGCAGAGTAGTAAATTAATAAAGTCTATTGACAGAAATGAGGACGAAATATGGCACAGAAACAAATTTCGGATTCGTCCGCTTATGAGAGACATTATCTCCATGACCTCAGAGCGCACCTGAACATTTGGACACTTGTAACCATGGAAACCTGGCTGAAGCTCAAAGTAAGAGCAAGGTGCCGCCGCATGGGCACCCTTAACCAATCATTGGCCACTACTGTGGCCACCCCTACCATTTATTTCCCTCTAATGCAGACGGTGGCAGCAGTAATACTATCAAGAGGAATGTTTAAACTTATTAAACATTTAAATTTTTCATGTTACTTGACAACTAAAACGCTGTGGTTAATTATGCACATCTAAATACTAACATTATAGTTGATGTGTACAGAATTCATGCTCTTTTAAGACCCTAATTTTGTTTTATATGGGTTAAAGAGAAAATTATGTGTCTGCAAGTCATCAAGGAGTTTTCAGTGAAATTTTAGATAAATGACTACTTTAATAAAAACTTAAAAATCCATTTAATGTAGATATCGGTACATGTAATATTAATGTTATGCAGAACAATTATTTGATAAAAGTAGGTAAGCAATAACAATGGAAAAGATGTTTGCCTCGGATATTTTGTCCACTATACCTTTTATTTAGACATCATGGATGTTTAAATATATGCATCTATTAGTAATCAAAATGAAAATGGTAAAAAACGTATAGTTTGTCTTAATTTAGAAAATATGGATTTGTGGTTTTTGCTGTTGCAACAATGTAGATGGACCCTTACTGTAGGTTCTGGCACCTATCCGCATTCGGCCACCCCTCAGTTTGCATTGCTTTTTGACTGGCCACCCCTATTAAAAATTTCTGGCTACGCCTCTGTCTATCTGTGCAGTTTAATGTAACCATAGTATTTTAGAGGGCTATTTTAATCTTGGATTCTTTGTGTAATAAAGAACTGTTCAGTAATGTTTCAAAAGAATAATCATATAATCATTTCCTTGTGGTTTGCGCAAAAGGATTTTGCAGCTAATAGATTCACGTGTGGCATAAACACTCAGGTTCATACCAGCTGATCAAATTTACATTGTTATAGTGTTATTGTGAAGTTTAATTAATAGCGCATATATTCACCTGAGAACTGATGAAGTCTGTGTTACAGACCCTGGTTGCGTGCACTGAAATGTGTATGAGAATAAAGTAATGAATCTCAATCTATTTACTATTTTAATAATATTGTATATTAAATAGGCCGATAGGCTAATAGGCCTTTTGTCAAAATGACTTCCAGCGGCCCTGCTGAGGTACTATCACTGAAAGTCCTAAAGAACTCAAACTGAAAGCTAAAGTGTGCTTTATTAAATTAACGCTATCTAGCTAACTATTAGCCTAATATGGGATCCATCCAATAATCCTCCAGGTCCGCCTTCACCTCCTTCTGCATATCGATGCTCCCTCTAATGCTGCTTTCCTTATAAACTCTCCTCTGTGACCTATGACCCAGAGCGCCGCTTCCCGTCAGCCTAAGCTCCCCTTAAAGGTAGACTATGCAACCGGTGTTGATTTTCCAGCGAGGCTCCCCCCAGAGGGCGAAAGTAAAAGTGCGCTGTCGTA
>NW_015151285.1:38063-39410 GCF_000732505.1 Cyprinodon variegatus | reverse complement strand
CGGGCATACATTGACGATTTTTTGCTATTTTCTGGCCGACTTTCAGCCTAATCGTGCGTCAGGTACAGGGGTTAACGAAGGGCGATCAGTCTCTCACGACCACTTTCCAATCAGGAATCGTGAGGTCAGGAGAAAATCAAACATGTTTGAAATTCAGTCGGCCGTCGTAAGGTGGTATTGGGCAAATCGCTCAGTGGACAAACAAGGATTCTTCTTCTTCCTTTTAGATGAAAACACAGAAGCGTGGTGGAGGTGCGAGTGAAATGAATTTCTTTCTGTAAAATTGACAGACCGTAGTAGCCATGTTTGCTTAGCCTTTGTCCAAATAGGTCGTCGAATTTTCTTTTCAGATAGATGAGTTCGAATAGCGCCATCTCACTGCGGAGCTGAGTCCCACGTGGTTTATAGACGTACACCGTGAGTAAGCAGATAACATCAGAGCGTCCTGCTGAACATCGTGAGCTGTGAACTTTTAAACCCTTCGGTTTCGCCGTTCAGTGTGAGCTGTAGCTGCGGGCAACAATTGACCAGATTGACCAGAGGCTGAATGTTTCCTCGTCTTTACCAGGAACTCAGGGATTCTAGACCCGCTGGTCCAAAGTGCCCAGAGTTGATT
This sequence comes from Cyprinodon variegatus, assembly GCF_000732505.1. Classification (NCBI taxonomy): domain Eukaryota; kingdom Metazoa; phylum Chordata; class Actinopteri; order Cyprinodontiformes; family Cyprinodontidae; genus Cyprinodon; species Cyprinodon variegatus. The sequence continues at coordinate 38,794 of NW_015151285.1, read as the reverse complement.
CTTCTTCAATTCAAAAGTAGTGTTAAAAAGTTACTGAGAAAAACAAATCTGTGACCCAACATGCTGCTGCTGAGACTATGAACTGCTCTCTAATCCTTTCTCATCGCTCACAAAGATTAGAGTCTTACCGCCGAGCAGAGCCTGCAGCTCATCCCGTAGGCAGAGATCCAGCCGTGATTAGAAGACATCCCAATTCTGGAGGCAGCTTCTTTCAAAATGCAATTATGTATCCTGGGCTGCAGAATCACTGAAGATGAAAAAGTTGTGAGTGATCAGAGTTGGCAGCCTGCATTTCTCAGCTCCAGCTGAGGTGTTGATTGTGACGCCGTTCTGTAAAGATTCACTAATGTTTTATTTTCTCTGGACGTCATAACAGGTCGTTTACGTGCAGGCGGGAGTTCTCTGTGCTGCTTATAGAAAAGCAAAACACTGCAACCTTGGTAACAGGAAATTAAAAAGCAAGCAACCTTTTTTTGGTTTATTCTTTAATGTCCGCATGGAGTTCAACTACTTGACATGTTGTTCATTCATAGAGCTGGAGCTGATAGAGTACTACCAGTACTACGTGAGAAGTAATCTTACATGTAGAGCTTTAATCAGACGTGGAGAAAAGGGCCTGAGAAGGAGGAAGATGATGGAGCTGTTTCCATCGCTGACAGATGGACACGAGGACAGAAAGTACCTGCTATACTGTAGATTTCTCCATATTTTTCACATTGCAACTGCAACAT
>NW_015151285.1:33505-36944 GCF_000732505.1 Cyprinodon variegatus | reverse complement strand
CTAGGCTTACCGCACCGTGACATCACTGCCGGAAGATGGCAGGAGGGAGGAGTTACTATATTTATATATTTACTATATTTGGGCAAAAATGGCTGCTCCCAGACTCAGTGATTGCGCTGAAAATTATTGTTTTTATTTTTTTACTGATTAACGCTAAATTCATTCCATCACCGCAAACATAATGATAAATTTGATTACACCGTGCTGACTGGACTTCTACTCTAAGAGTTAATAGAAAAGACAAAAACATATAGCATATAATCGTTTTCATAAAAACAATTATTTAAAACAAAATCTTCCATTTAGTGTGACACAGAATAATATAATCATATAGTATATAATTTAATAGCTCTATACGTTTTGATGAGTCCAAAATATATAAATGTTTCTTGGCTATGTCAACATGGCCAGGAAAGGATTCTGCACCAATAGGAAATCAGGTTAACGTCATTTCGGATGGAGCTCAGGAGATTTAGATCCTAGCAGCTCCATGATGGAGCCAAGAAACGGTTTCCTCTCTGTGTCACAATTTTCGGGTTCAAGGCAAAACAAAACTGAAGAGATCATTGCTCAAAGAAGCAAAGGGGCTCACAAGCATAACTGCCAACTCTCCCGATTTTTAACATTAACTAGCGCAAATCTTTTTTTTTTTTTTTTTTCTGAATGCATGAATTTGAATTGAACAGCCAATCAGTCCCTTAGATGGTGGCTGTTTTTTTATCTTCATTGAATGTAAAAAAAACTCCAGAATAAGGTAATCAGGTTTAAAATCTGCAGCAGGGAATAACAAATAACTACCCTGTGGGATGACAGTGACATACAGAAGGAGCACTGCTTTGTTCTGAACAGGTACCAGACCTTCTGCTTGTAGATATGTTTGAGGTTGGAGGTCTTAGTTAGATAAGAAAACCCGAATTCAAACCTCCTCTCAGGTTTTCTAGAAGGTTGATGGCTTGATTCTGGGACATGTTTCTCTACCAGCAGCCATGAACATCTGGTGATCTAATGGTGTGAACTCAAACCTTTGGCAGCATAGATTGTGTTAGAAAGCAAAGTATATCCAAGACAAGACCAGCGGTTCACCGAATGTTCACCTGACTTTGAAATGAGCTCAATTAACTCAGCAGCATTAAAACTCTATGTCAGGGTTGGGTTGTGGTTTTGAGGACCCAAATGCAGAGCCGAGGAGTCAGAGGTGTGTTCTTGAGGATTTAATTGAATATTTTAGGCAACAATCCAAAAACCAAAGTACAAAATACATGGTACGAAAAACCATACAACTGCATGGGAGAAACTCACATGGGGAGTCAGGAAAAGACGAGGAACCAGGATTGAGGAACTGCACAGGAAGAGTATAAATGGGAACCTGAACTAAGACAGGGTTGATTGGGAGCAGGTGTGAACAGAGGATTCTAGAAGGGAGCAAGGGAAAAGGAGACCAACACAAGAGTGTATATATCCAGGAAACACCACAAAATAGGAATTAAACCAATAAAACTAGAATTCAAAGAAAAACATGGATCAACATGACTCTGAAAACTTAAAGAAAACTTAACAGAACCAAGACTGACACTAGGAAGGTTTTGTAGAAATAAGAAGACTCGCCTCAACATGTTCATTTTTGGCCCAAAAAAATGTATTTTTTTCATTTAGTGACAGAGTAGTGAAGTACTGATACTTAGTAATACTAGTAATAGTAAAAATGAAAGTGAGGGTAAACTATTGAGTGTACATTTTGTTATCTTATACCAAACTCTGGTATAATGAAGTGTAGATGACTCCTTTCTAACAGATTTTATTCCAATTTATTTTCCAAATTGCAATATTTCTAAACTGTCTTATAGAGATAAAACACAATTAGCAAAATCATTACATTTATGAAACTTTATCTAAGGAAGGGGTTGTTAAAAAAAAAAAAACAAAGGAAAATATTAAATCTTTAAAAAGAAATATTGAAAGAATAGAGTTTGAAAATATTGCACCTGAAAGAATATCTTTTAACAATAGAACTTAAAAAAGGAAAAAAACATATGAGAAACTAAAATTATTATTTCTGATTTGCCTTCTTTTATTTTAATTCATAAAACTTTTTTGTTGCTGCAACAACGATGAAACAAAACAAAAAACTGAGAACAAAATGATTCAGTTGGTGAAGGGAACAATTCCCTACCATGACAGCGATACGGTAGATGTGACAGAATGTGTTAGAATAGAATAGAATAGAATAGAATAGAATAGAATAGAATAGAATTGAAAATACCTTTATTGTCCCACAATGGGGAAATTGTGGTGTTACAGAAGCAAAAAGATAAAAAAAAATAAAAAAAATTCTATATGAGGACAAATTTAGATTAACACCGCACTTTTCAGATTTCTATCTCTTACAAATAGACTGTAAACCTTTTAGTTTTTTAGTTCCCAGGTAAACCCTACATTGTGTTTTAATTAGCAACTTCAGAAAAATTTTAATAAAGCAAAAGAAATGTAAATTTTCCCCTTTCTAGCAGCTAATTTTGTTGTTTTTCTCAATGTTTGAGATTAAAACTTTAATTCTGCCTTCATTTGGTATGAAAAGGTGATTTTAGGTTAAATCAAAGTTTGTCTTAAATAAAAAAAAACTTTCAATGGAGCCCAGAGACTGAACAGGATCTTCCCTGAAAGCATCAGAGCTGAATGGGAGGACATGTGAGGGCTGCAGCTCCACCTGCTGGTTTTATCGGGTATGTCAACATAAAGGAAAAGGCAGAGGTAGAAACTGGGTTTAAATGAGCAGAATGTTAAAGTTGGCTGATTTAGTGAAGGACGTGAATAGATTTCTCCTTGTCGCTGAACTAGTTTCCCAGCTTTCTGATGGATGTTGAGAGCAACTCTGCTCTCTCTGAGCTCCTCTGTTTCCCTTTTCTCACCATCTGATAGGTTTTAGCTCTGAGAAATGATTGAATTTGAATCAGAACAAAAACAGCTGCAAACTGGAAGTATAATGAAAACAGACGTGATGCTTAGACAGGTCTGAACCTGGGTCATAATAAAAATAATAATAATAATGTGATAAATAAAACAATTATTAGTTAACATGGTGAATATGTATTTTTACTGACTCTCCACTCTGTTGAATCATTTTTTTTTCGGGGTCAAAGGCTGAAATATTTGGTAACACCTAATTTAGTGAACAAACCAATTACCAGATTAATTTCAACGATCAATTAATCAGCCCTAATTCATGCATGTTGAAATGAATTACATTTAATATTTCTTGTAGTTAATTGTGTCATAATAAAAATCTGTTTTTTAACATTAAATTAGACGTACATAATAGAACGTGGGAGGAACCCGGAGTACCCAGGGAGAACATGCAAACTCCATGTAGAGAGCAGGGGCAGAAGTAGGAAATTTGGGGCCTTAAGCAAAGACAGGCAAGGGGCCCTCTGAACTGAGAAGA
>NW_015151285.1:30332-33481 GCF_000732505.1 Cyprinodon variegatus | reverse complement strand
CCCACCACCAGGGCCGGATTTATGAAATTTGGGACCCTAGACAAAGACATGCAGGGGGACCTCCAAATTGAGAAGACAACACATAAAACAGACCCATTATACAGGTACAGAAATTTTAATAAAATAAACATCCATTATTTGTTCTACATTTTGTCCCTCTCTTCTTTTCCCTTTTCCTGTTTTTTTCCTCTGTAAAGTAAATAACCCAGTCCTTCTTTTCACTGTAGACAAGCCATGATCTGCTTATCTGTTCTCCATTTTTCATTTGGATGAAATAATAGCTGCATGAATCATGACAGCAGACAAGATAGAGGAGAGCAGGAGGCGGGGTTACCAATCTACTTGCTCTGGAGAGCAGAGTTCGCTGCTTTTAGATGTTGTCACCAAAGTCTTTAGTAGCAGAAAAAAGTAGCTACATTTGGCACCAGGCACTTTTTTTGAAATAAAAGTGCTAGAGGGGTCTGAAAAGTTGCTAAATAAAGCAACAAAAGTGCTAAGTTGGCAACACTGCTCTTTGCACCGTTTGGGGGGGCGCTGAGACACAGTGTTACAGGCGTTCTGATGGCATTCTATCGAAAGGATTTCAATCAAAACCATAATTAACGTGCGCAAATAAGGAATAGTTGTATTAACCCTACATGTAAACAGAGATTTATTGAGCCCCCAGGAACTTGAGGCCCTTGGGAACTCCATAGTAGCTCCTCCATCTCACGTCCCCTCAGCTTAAGAGTCTGGGCGTCATCCTCGATAGCACCCTATCCTTTCAACCCCATATCAGAAACATTACCCGGTCTACCTACTTCGTCACATCCCGACTGGACTATTGTAACTTTCTCCTCTTTGGCTTTCCTCAAAAATGACTCCATAAACTACAACTGGTCCAGAACTCTGCTGTCTGCAATATAACAAGAACTTCCTCTATCCACCACATCACCCCAGTTCTCCGACAGCTCCTCTGGCTCCCTGGGCAGTTTCAGATTCAAAATAAAATTCTTATGGTGACATTCAAGGCCCTTCACCACCTTGCCCCCCCATATCTGTCAGGCCTCCTGCATGTTCCCACCATCTCCCATGCTCTCAGATCCTCATCGGCTTTATACCTGTCTGTCCCTTCTGCCCGTCCCACCACCATGGGGTGCAGAGCATTCAGCCGCTGTCTAAAAAGGCACCTTTGAAATAAAGTGTACTATTATGTATTATTATCTAGTATTGCCTAAAAGTAAAAAACCCCTGGTGGAGAGGCCCCAATGTAATGATCTCAGAGCGTAGGACCCAGAATTCAGGCGAAGTGGGGAAGTTCAAAGCGTTTATTAAACAACAGGGTAGAGCGGCTGCTTGGCAGCTGCAGTGGGCCCAGAAGAAGGAGTGAAGCCCAGAGGAACGGCACTGCGTTGTTTGTTGCAGAGTCGGTACCAGAAATCCAGAAGAGAAGAGGAGGAGCGTTCTGTAGTAGCCAGAGCACACAGGGGAACCGATGGATACAGGTGTTACGTTCAAAATTGTAGGTTCATGATAAAAAGAAACTGAGTCCACACAGAATAGGGTTTTTTGGCTCCTGCAAGAGGAGAGAGTCACGTTCATCTACATCTGCCCTCTCTCTCCTGGGTCTCCTCAGCAGAAGCATTTTATTAGCAGATCATAACACATGGGGTGGGTTACAGAACAGTGTTCTTCTGACAAGGCAATTGATCGGGTCATAGGACAAAATGCCCCTCTTGATTGAATCACAGCAGGATGCAACCGTGTGACTTTGCCTCATGACCCAATGATTGAATCACAGCACACAAATGTAGCATAAATATATAATCATAACTCTAACAACAGGAGGGTTAATCCAAGCTGTGGTCAGAAGACAGGTTAAGGTCGACAACAGGCGGAATCCAGGTAACAGCCTGGAAACACAGGACAGGAAAAACAGAGCAGAACAGGGGCGGCCAAAACTCAGAAGTCCGTGGACAAAAACTGGTCACAAACAGATAGAATTAAACACTGGAGTTAGTCTCGCTAGAAGCAAGAATAATCTGGCACCAGAGGCAGAGATTGGGAGGCTTAAATAGCAGCCAGAACAGGTGGATCTGATGAGAGCAGAAGGAGGAAAACCCAGCCTGAAGGTGCAAAGATCCTGACGGTAAATCAGCGCTACACACAGTGGTCCACCGTTCAGCCCGATGATGAAATGAAATTGGAATGAGAATGATCATATTTAGAGATTGCGGAGGTGTTTTAGTGGATTTTGTGTCTTTAATTGTTTGTTAGATTTTATTAAGTGGTTTTGACTGCAGCTGAGTTGGGGTGAAGCCTCAGGTCTTCACTTCCTTCACAAGACTCCTCTGTTTGTTAAAAAGCAGAGGAAGCCTTTTTCTTCTCTTTTTTTTATGGATTACAGAGGGGAAAAGATCATCCCACCTATAGCACCATTAATTAGGAACATTCAAAAGTTAGGGAAAGACATGGAAGCATTTTTCTTTACTATCCCCAGACAGCAGACTGGAGCCACAGCCTGCTGTGTTTGTGATGAATGTTTGATTATGTCAGGGGAGATTTATGACAGATCTGGAGCAGAAACAGAAACTTTGGCTCATTAGAGAGAAAGGAAGGTGAGGGATGGCTGAGCGATGAAGAGGCAGGAGGAAGGACAGACAGATGGTTTAATGAAGGAAAGAAATGAGTCAGGAAAAATAAAATGATCTTTGATTATTAGAGAGAGAATTATTTTACCCTGATTGAGTGAAAAGGGATAAATTCTCCTCAAAATGTTGATTATTTGATCTAACTGAGCTCTTTCATACTTTGAGTTGATAGAGGAGGAAATTCAGTGACTGTGAACTTTAATGTTCAACTACTGTATCTGGAGGATGATTATGATGATGATGATGATGATGATGATGATGATGATGATGATGATGATGTGTGTTTGTGTGTGGGCGGGGGAAGGGATTAAAATACGATTAATTAATTTGTGACCCTGCAATTAACTCATTAAAAAATGTTTATTCCATCCCACAACTAATTACATTAGCGATTTACTCAGATGTGAGTAAAGTTACCAGTGTAAAATGTTACTCAAATAAAAGTAAATATGACCTAAAAAAATGTATCTTTAAAGGAAATGTCCGGTCAGTAAGCAATAATCAGTGGATCATTATGTA
>NW_015151285.1:27718-29755 GCF_000732505.1 Cyprinodon variegatus | reverse complement strand
ACAAACCAGTAGGTGGCAGTAGTGTTCTTTGACAAACATGGATGCCTCCAGTAAAGCACATTCACATGAAAATTACTCTCAATTAAAAACATCATATATTGAACAGCATGTAATAATTTCATATTTAAAGTACTTTCAGAATTTTAAATTCTAATTATGATGTCACTGCTGGAAGATGTCAGGTGTTACTATATTTGTGCAAAAATGGACTGAAAATTATTAGTCTTCTTTTTAGGTATAAATTATGATCCATTGATTATCCTTGCTGACCGGACTTTATTATTTCTACAGGCAGGTTTACCACATTAGTTGATTCGAACCCTGAAATTATGGCTTTTAGTTTTGGGTTGCCACCCCAAGATGGCCCCATCTGGCCCCCCTGTAGACGCCACTGCCAAACAACCTGTGGATAAAAGAAGCTAAATCTGGTAGAGAGGAGAAATATTATGTATTTATTTTTGCATAATTTAGAGTGATGCTATAAGTCAGAAAGCAGGAGAAAGCGAAGGGAAACACAGCGAGGATGCTGTAATTAAAGAGCCTTGAAAAGCCGGATCAGCTCCGACAGAGTCAGACTGGAAGCGGCTGAGTGAGAGAAAAGCATTACAGACAGTTAGGAGGAGGAAGAGGAGGAGGAAGAGGAGGAGGTTCAGCTAAAGTCAGCAGGGAGGGGGGATCAGATGAGGAGAGGAGGCAGAAGTTCTTCCTCTGCTCTTCACGGAGGAGAGCTTTCCCACCGAGCTGCACTGAAGGTGAAGATGCTTTTTCTTCAGGCGATTTTAAAGAGGAGACTTCTTCAAAAAGGTGAGGAAAACAATAAAGGGATGCATCTCCTCCTCCGCCTCCTCCTCCTCCTCATCATCATCATCATGTGTGTTTCATCTGAAGCCAAACTTGCCAGATCCTCTGAGTTAGTCAGACTCTGCTTGGTGTCTTATATTTGGGTGAAAATGATGCTTTGCTCTGTTTGGGTTATTTTCTCGCAGGTTTTCAGGGTAACTTTGTGTTGATTTTCTGTTTTTTAACCCACATTTCTAAGGTTGATGGTTGTTTTAATGATGGAGGAGCTGCTGGCTCCGAGATGCACCTGTTGTGGATTGAATTTGATGCTTTCTGTGGTTCTTGTTCTGCAAAGTTCATCCTGACTCTGTGTTTTTTTAAGGCTCTGTGAGATTCCTTCAAATGAAGCTTGAATCAGTCCTCCTCCCGTCGCCCCTCTCTGTGCTTTTTGTTTGGAGAGAGAGACTCCAGCTGATTTATTTATGAGTTTGGAGATGCCTTACTTTGATGTGAAGCCCAGAGACGCGCTGGAGAGGGCGGCAATGGGGACAAAACGCCGCCTATCGGGCTGTCAGGAGGCTGTATGCTGGGGGCAACCCCGTGGAAACGGGAGTTAAAGTTGCTCCTGTCGCGGCGCAGTGCGGAGGATGAATCACTGTCACATCTTCCTGCTCTTAATAATACTGCGGAGGTTTCTCTGTCACATTTCCATCGCATCAAAGCCTCCCCGTCTCTCACTGGGAACCAGAGCATCCTGTTACCTCCGACAGCTGAATGCTCAGACTGATTTTAGTGGGTCACCCATCAGGCAGAGGAAACAACAGGGTCTGGGTGTTTCAGTGACTATAAAAGTAGTTTGGAATAATGGATCATTAGTGACGTTTGATGGGGAAAGAGCTGCTAGGAAAATAAGAAACAAAAAACATTAATTCAATTCCATTTATTTCTAAAGCTTCACAACATGTCAGATCACGTTATAGATCCAGATCAAGCAGATCGTCCAGTCAGACTAAAGGTTCAAAGACCAAGACTCAGTGTGAGTGGCCACCTGCTGAGGAAGACTGGGGTTCAAGGAGACAGAAGCAGACATAGAAAAGCAACATAGAAGCTCTGATCTATAAACTGTCATGTTAGAAAAGAAAATTGTAAACTAGCTCCATAGGTGGCTCTGCCTGGGAAAGAAACAGTTAATCAGATGAGCTCTGTGCCAGTTTTCATGTCAAAGGATAAAAGAAGAACATCCACTTAGTCACAGTA
>NW_015151285.1:19958-26643 GCF_000732505.1 Cyprinodon variegatus | reverse complement strand
CTGAAGAATAGGAGAAAGATAGAATGAGGGAAAATTATGAAAAGGGGTCGCTATGTCCTCCAGCAGTCTAAGCCTATAGCAGGCTAACTATAGAGGTAGGTCAGGGTAACCTGAGCCACTCAGACTAAGCTTTGCCAAGAAGAAAAGCTCATATTAAAATAACAGCAAAAACTTTTCCATCAAAAAAATAATAATAAAATACTGAACGTCCAGAGTGTTGTTTGTTCCTGCAGCAGGGTCCCTCTCAAAGCTGCTGGAGAACAGTACCTATTATTGTGGCAATTTGAGTTTATCTTTTTTAAGGATTCCTAATGCTTAATATTCACCTACAATCATCAGTGTAACTGTGACCTTTTGGAACTAACTGCATGCTGCGCAGAAATACGTTGGCGAGAGCTGAGCCTTAGGGTTATTATTTGCACAAATTCAGGGCAACGATTTGATCAAACCTGCTGTGTTTGTTATTATAGCTATATTAGAAAAACACTAAAGCATTTTTATTATTTTGGCCAAAGTCATTATAATCTGCTGTTGAAGGTCTGAAGAATCACCTGTGGCTCTGGAGCCACAGGTTGCAGAGCCTTAATCTAATGTGTGTTTATTTGTTGTCAGTAACTTTTCTGTGAATTGTTCCCAAGGCTACCTGAGGAAAAAAAAATAAAAATGAGATGACTTATTGCCTCTTTAGAGCACCTTTTTGGATGTTGTTGCTCTTTTCCTCAGAGACTCAATAGCCTGAGCTTTTCTTTGTTTCCCAGTTATGTCACCTTAAATGGCCAATATTTAACCCCCTATAAGTTTTTCTAGATTGTCATATTTCCTTTTCATCTCATGCAGCATTTTAGATCCTTACTGGGCACCATGTCTGAGTGTGTGTGTCCTCTGATTGGTCTGTCATTGATTGGGGGTGTGTCCAGTATGACCATTACTCTTACCAGTTGATTGTTAGAGATTGGAGGATAAAGGGTATAGGATATTGAGGGTTTCTGGGTTTCCTCTGGACTTCCTGTTTAGCAGCTAAGTGTATAAAGGCTTAATGGCTTAATTACGTTGATTGGATGCTGGAATTTCCATTTGAGTCCAAGTCTACTTGATTCAAAGTGCATTATTACAGGAAGTTGATTTTTTAGAGCTGAAATAATAAATGGTGGTGAATCAAGTATTAAAATAATTGTCCCCTAATTTTTTAATCAAATGAAAATGTTAGCCACAGTAAAAAAAAACAAAAAAAAGGGTTACTTTAACACCTAAAATTTTGATTATAACTATTTCAAATAACATTTGGTCCCACACCAAATAAGTGCAAAATTTACTCTATAGGTAGAGTCAGATTTTCAGTTAATTTTACTGATATTAGTGTCAAAATCAAAAAGACATGTCAGAGACTGGCAGGTTATCAACACCATATATAGTAAAAGCTGTCTGTGTAAAGTGCCTTTAGATGATAGGCGTTGTGAATTGGCACTACATAAATAAACTGAATTGAAAAGTTACATTGCATTGCTGTCAAATTTTACAATGATTATTAACTCCAACACTTGAGCAGAATTACATTAGTATAGTTATAAATACTCCATTTTGGGTTAAATAGGTTGGATACATTTTTAACACCCCATTCTTTACACAGACTCTAAAAGATGTTGTTTTCTGAAAGACTTACCTACTTTTGTCATGAAACGGGGCAGATGGGCCCAGTATTTAAGGCAAGTCAGAGAGTGGGAAGTTTTAAAACATTTAATGGCATAAATGACAGAAACAAAACAGAAATGGGCTGCTGTAGATCTGCGGACCTGCAACCGGCTGCAGTGGGGAGGCAGGGCAACGCCCAACCACGGACACTCTGGAGGGAGAAACACAGGGAAGTGACCACAATCATCCGACAGGAGATGATTATCCTTGAGAGTAACTTACCTGGTTTAACAGTTCAGTCCAGAGCTGCCGAGAGTGTACAAAAGGCAGCAACCCCAGTGAGCAGGCAGGAGACTGATCCAGGTCAGGAAAACAGTTCAGAACAGGACCATTCTGAGATCCAGGAGTCCGTAGCCTGGCCAAGGGGTTTCTATGTGAACAGGAACAAACAGATCCAGGGTTCCAGGAATCCATAAAGTGTGAACGCAGGTTCAGAGTTCCATGAGTCCAGCAACGAGCTCAGACAGATACGCACAGATACAGACAGGCAGGTTCAGTTGTTGAGGGACAGAGACAAGACATGGAACCAGGGAATCTGTAGAACTTTAAACTGGTCTCTACCAGGAGCCAGGCTTACGGGACTTAAAACTGCACCCCACGTAGGAGCCAGGACACGATCAGTAGACAAGCCACCCCCAAAATGGGGTTGAAGGTGGCCCTCATCTGGCCTACTGTCTTGATTGACACAGCTTGTATTTGCTGGATCTGTAAATGTTGGAACACTGACCTTCTAGGTGTTTAGCTCTTAGTTCAGAATGTGGGGAGGGAAGCTTCCATAGTATAAACACGTTGGTCATGGTTACTGCAGTACTAGCATGTCAATATGTACCTATGTCCATTATCCTCTAGTTCCAGTAATCCACTTGTCATCATAGTGTCCTGGTGGCTCAACACTTGACGCAGACCTTGTTTAATTGGTTAATGTCTGAGGTTCAAACCCCTGCATGGGAGTCGGTGTTCTTACCAGCTGAGCTGACCGGATAGCTCATATATTCATCCATTTTCTGTCACGCTTAATCCCAGTTGGGGTCACGAGCGGTACTGCTGCCTATCTTTGTCTACGGGCGAGAGGCAGGGTCCACCCTGGACAGGTCGCCGGTTCATCGCAGGGCAACATAGAGACAAACAACCATTCACACACACTCACTCACCTAAGAAGAATTTAGAGAAGTCAGTTAAACTTAACAATCATGTTGTTGGACTGTGGGAGGAAGCCGGAGTACCCAGAGAGAACCCACGCATGCGCAGGGGAGACCTGCAAACTCCATGCAGAGCCGAGAATCAAACCCGGAACCTTCTTGCTGCAAGGCGACTGCAGTGCTACCCACTGCACCACTGAGTAGCTGTCATATATTCAATTCAAAAATACTTTCAAAATCTAAAAGGGAAATTAAATGTTGATCATAGAGTTTTTTTGTTTTTTTTTTCATTAAAAAAGAAATCGTTTTATATATTAGGGCTGCAACTAACAATAATTTTGATCGATTAAACATTAATAATCATTTATAATTTTATCTTCTTTGCAAAATTTTTCAAATTTTTCTTAAATTGCTGTATAACTACTGCTCTGAGTAGGTTGCCCAACTGAGTTAGTAGTCAGCTAAATACATTTTAGAGTCTCTATACTCCAGTCAACGATTAATTGGTTAATAAATGAATATAAAAATAGTATTAAAAAAGGTTAAATTAGTAAAAGTATTTATTTTCAGATTAATTGAAAATTCCGTAAACAATGCATTTGTGTGTAATGTATACATTATAATGTGTTTTGATGTCAGGGAGTTTAGCCATGACCCCCGAATATTAATACATGTGTTGAGATGCAGAAGCCCGAATAAAACAGCAGCACTTAGACGTTATCTGTGGGGATCGCCACAGAGATGATGGTGATTTTCTAACTTTGTTTCAATTTAATTTTCAAACTCCCAAATAAAACCATAAGCCTTGAAAAGTTTTTGTCCCAAATTGTTGGACGGTCTTTTTCTTATTAAACCCGATTTTATCTAATTTAGCTCCTATCTGCATTTTATTTTCCTTCTTCCTCATCTTTTCCACTTTCTGCCCTTTTCTCCTTCAGCGTTCCTCTCAGAATTGCAGATGTGTTTTCTTTGATTTTGTCACCAGAGATTAATTAGTACTTTATTATGTGTCCTATTTATACCCCCTCCCCCCAAAAGGAGAAAAGCTAAAGAGAGAGAAAAGGGGTGAAAAAACCAAGCGGTTAGAGACTCAGGGAGAGACGGAGATTGGAAAAGGCAAAAGTGGTGAGATGGAGGGAAAGATAGCGACAGAAATGGGCCAACAGGGAAGCATAAGCTGCAAAAAGGGAAGATGCTATTAAAAAAAAGCATTTAAAGCAAAAATAAGGAATGTTTGAGATTATAGCAGCTTCAACGTTGGCTGAGTTTTTGGAAAGAGAAAAAAAACTAAAATGCATTTGATAAAATAACTATGCTGGTAGCCTTTTTATCTACAGTCTGCAACTGAAAACTGTAAATATATAACAACACCACATGGGGAGGGGGGGTAATATAGGAGAGGAAGGTCCTGGCAGGAGAACTGAGGGAAAACAGATGGAAGGTGAAAAAAGGAGAGGATAGAGAACAGAGCATCAAATCTTCTTCAAGACACAAAACTGAACATTAGGATCAATGTTAGAGAAAACGTGAAGAAGTGGATTGATGAAGGTCAAAGAAGGAGCAGCTTCGTCTTACAGCTAAATAACAAACCTTTCAATAGATAAAAGGCTGCAGAATCATTAGTCTCTCTGCAGGATCATCAGCCTGCAGCTGAATTTCAAAGAAAGGTTTGGTTTCTTTCAGTGCAAATTGCAAAGTAGAACTGAAGCTAAAAGGTGAAATAATTGCCTTAAGTAACAAAGCAATTAATAAATGAGACAAAGAAAATCGGGAAAGTAATTGAAATATTTCCCAAACTCCAGACTAAAAGAAAAGTGATTGTGTAGAAAGAATAGAAGAGGATGAATAAACTTCGTTTCCAACTCTCCTGAAACACCTTGAAGAATCTGAAGCATCCATCCATCCATCCGGTTTTCCACACGCTTATCTCAGCTGGGGTCACGAGGGGTGCTGGTGCCTCTAGCTGTCAATGAGCGAGAGGCAGGGAACAAGTCGCCAGTCCATCGCAGGGGAACACAGAGACAAACAGGACAAACAACCATTAACACACACACCTAAGGAGAATTTAGAGAAGCCAATTAATCTAACCTAAGTCATGTTTTTGGACTGTGGGAGGAAGCAGGAGTACCCAGAAAGAACCCATGCATACTCAGGGAGAAGCCAGAACATTCTTGCTGCATGACCTTCTTTCTACCAACTGCTCCACTGTGCAGCCCCTAAATCTGAAGCATTTAAGTCATAAAAATAATAAATGTTTAAAGGTATAGAGGACAATCTTTTATTTCCAGGTGGATCATCTAAATAAGTAGTCCTCCTAATTGTCAATCATTCTGGTGAAATGTGTACGTAAGGCCGTCCTACGTGCTCGTCCCCCATTAGGGGACTTTGAGGCGGTTTCAGACGATCTATGAAGCTCACCTTTCTTACCGCGGTTCTTTGAAAATGGCAGAGGGTCGTAATAGAAAAGTGTCTACGAAGTTTATGAGAAGAAAATAAAGGCCTCAGAAGTGGCAGATATATCCCAGAATGCTTTGTGCAGAGCACTCTCCTTGCAAAGCATTATGGGATTTGCTGCCAAAGCGACTAATAACAAAGATGGCGCAGGGACAACGCGATAGAGGAGTAGTTATTTGACCAACGGAGCAAAAAGCAGTGATCATCTGTCTGAACAGTCAGTTAACTGAGTTCACTATAAAGTCCACTATACAGTCCTTGCTCTATACAGTGATTGAGGCATTTAGGGTTTAGGGTAGATGTTCAGACACAGTAATATTGTATGAGCTATGGCCAGCTTCGTGTTTCCATGTGGCTTTGAACCATAGTGATGAATTAATGAGGCATCTTGAAGCCTTTTGACACATTGCCAAACTATTGATACTGTCTCACAGAATACTGACACCTGCTGGACATTTAAAGACACTACAGGCAGCTTATTTGACAGACTACACTGAGTTGATTTGATGACCTACTAAAATGATATAATTTAAGTTATTGTAGGTTATATTGTATTATTTCATATCTATGCATGAATTGAAAATATATTTGATATTCTTAGATGCAGCCAATAAGTAATGTAAACATAACATGACAATTTAGGGTGAAATGTGAATGAGAATGCTTGTGAACTAGGATTTTAAATCATGATTTTAAAACAAGAAGTGCAGTAAAAACAGTAAATAAACTGAGAGTCAATTTGAAATTAACTTTAAACTTTTTATGTAGATAAGCTAAGTGATAGCTGAGAGAAAAAGGATGACACAACAAGGATATTAAAATAAAAATGCAACACCTGAAAGGTTCCTGTACCTTTTAGGCTGCTCCAAAATTGTTGATAATTTTAATGATAAACCGCAAAAGATGAGATATTTTTTAGCAGATGCATCATGTTGACAGATGTTTAAACACAGTTTAGTGTCAATCATTTAGAAACAACTCCTCTATGGGTCACATAACTTTTCTTTTTATTTATTTTTTTTTGTTTCCTGTGTGGCGATGTGACAATAAGAATAATTGTCTTGATACCAAAAGAGCCCAACAGATTTTACTTTCACAAGTGGAACAGTACGGCTATCGCCATAGTGTTCCGCTTCATTTATGCACATAAATAGCTTTATTATAATTCATGCAGGGAGTATTACAGATTACACTCATCGGCCACTTTATTAGGTACCCCATGCTAATAACGGGTTGGACCCCCTTTTGCCTTCAGAACTGCCTCAATTCTTGGTGGCATAGATTCAACAAGGTGCTGGAAGCATTCCTCAGGGAGTTTGGTCCATATTGACATGATGGCATCACACAGTTGCCGCAGATTTGTCGGCTGCACATCCATGATGCCAACAACAAAAAAATGCATT
>NW_015151285.1:15809-18557 GCF_000732505.1 Cyprinodon variegatus | reverse complement strand
TGAGTGTATATGGACACTGCAATGTAAGTAGAATAGGAAAGGAAAAGCAGAAAAAAGGGAGAAAAGATGAAAGAAAGAGGAGATATAAGGGAGATAAGGATAAAACATCTTCAGCCACCTGACCTTCTTGAAATGACACACGCACCAATAGTGTTTTGCTCTATGGGCTCGACGCATGCACTGACGCATCAATGTTAATGGACCCATCACTACTGAACAGCAAACAGTTTTAGTGTTTCTTTCATTGTGGGATTTAACTAACTGATTCAAATGAGTTAGCAGGAGATGATCTCTCTGAACCCGCTAGAGCAGGCTACAGCTCAGCATAGGCTTTATGTTCAACTCTCAGTATGAAAAAGTGGTTCATGAAAAAAAGCTGCATCTGAAACTCCATCGCAGAAAGGCAGAGGCTTAAAAACGTGACAGGGCCATTACAGGAGGCAAAACAAGCGGGGGTGAGAGGAGAAGCCACATAAGATGGAAATCACTGAGAAGAGCCAGAAAGCAGTGACAGGTTTCATTGGGAAAGGGTGAATGTTGCGTTGTTCAGAAATAACAGGGATAAGGCCCAAAGCTGACGTCTTCCAGCAGAGCTTAGAGGAACCTTTGGAAAGATGAGTCCCCTCGTCTGCCGACACCCAACACAACAAATCCAAATAAGGACAGCAAACAAACAGAACCAGAAAAAAATCAGGGACCAAAAAAAGGACAAAGAGAGATGGAGGATGTTTGGCCCCATTATGTCAAAGCCTGGTTGAAAGTGATCAAGAGGGAAAGAGGACAGACAAAGGAAGGGTAGCACCCCCCCCACACACACACACACTCACACATATAGAATATAACTGCTAAAGCTTTAAACTTAAGATGGAAATGATAATTTTATATTAGAACATCCAGACTGTATTTAAGAAGAGACATTAATGGGCAAAATTATGGATGACATATTAGGGAAATCTGAAAACATCAGAAATCTTTTGCTGATCCTGGATTAAATTTTTGCAGTAGAGCCTCATAGGGGCAGCGAATTCAATGACATCCTCTCCATGTAGAGGCGCGTTCAGGAGCGAAGTTCTGCGATGGATGCAGGGATCAACTCTATTACAATGTCTGCAAACCGAAAAGCTAAACTGAAAATTAAAAGCAAAAATGATCGAAAAATTAGGCCATATAAGGAGGTTTATTGCCCTGTGGTATTAAGTGTTAATCAGGAGGGAATTTTCTGTATTAGATTATGAAGATTTTATAATAATTCCTCATATAAAATGGTTGATTAAAGAAGCTCTAACATTACCTGAATTAAGAGAACTAGTTAAAGAAACAGACAATAGAAGACTGAACCAGTCTGAGAGGTGATGTTAGGAAGGCGTATGTTTGTGTATGTGGAACATTTCATCTTTTTCTTCTACATCATTGTTATTTTCTGAAATGCTGTGTTTATTACTTCTGTCTTTCCAGAATCACACTAATCCAACACCCCCCGCTCACCTTCAATATTTTTTTTAATAAGGCGATAATTATACAGGACTCAGGATGTACATAGAAGTATTAAATTAACAGAAATATGTGTGAAGCTCAAGTCTTGGGTTTTGTTACCTGACGTTGATCACCTTGTTGGTTTTCATTGGTCCTTCATTTTGTTTACATCTTAATTAACTTTTCAAAAAATGTCAATGATTATAAAAAAGGTTTGAACATCTATATAAAATATATATTTTTTATTTTAATCTGAAGGTAAACTTAAAGTTTGTAAGACCTGAGGACTGTTTTGTAATTTTTTGTTCAGTTTTTTTGAAGGCGTTTCCTCTTCTATCCAGAAATCTTTGTCTTTTTGTCAGCTCCACCAGATCTATCTGTGGTTGGATTGCTGATATATTTAAGCAGCATAGTGGGGATCAGCATGATCTGAACAGATGCTAATCGAAAACCCAGCATCGTTGTTTTCCTGGGGTGCTGGAGTCCATTATGGGTTTTAGTGTTTGGCTATTGGAAACATGTAGACTGTCACATCTTTGGAATCAGTTCCAGGACAGAACTGCAAATGGTTGGAAGCAGAACCTTCAATCCTCCCTACTCTGTTCATGGATTTTCTCTTTTAAAGAAAAATCTGGTCTGCAAGGAATAATCAATGGATCATTATTTATACCTAAAACTAATACATATACAGATTGGGAGCAGGTGTGAACAGAGGAGTCTAGAAGGGAGCTAGGAGAAGGAGACTGACATAAGAGGGCAACAAGAAATACCCAAGAACTCAAACACAATCGAAAATAACTAGAATAACACATAATGGTATTAAAACCAATGAAAACTCAAAGATAAAACTTAAACACAACCAAAACCATGACATAAACACCTTTTATTACAGTATTTTACTACAGTTTGTATGTTTATCCAGGTTCACACCTGAACTGAGGCTCTTGGCTCTGGTTTTGCTGAACATTATCATCCTTTAAAAGGAACGGAAATGGACCCATATTGATGTACTGATAGAGGGCGCCAGAGATTTACTTAAAATTTCCTGGTCACATGACGGCAAGCACTCCAATGGTGCGCTCACACCCAGCGCTAATCCAGCTAATAAACCGAGGGATTTAGACACACAGTAGTTAAGTGATAGGAAAAGGGACAAGATGCACAAGTGCGATCGCCCCACTAACCCCTTGCTCACACTGGCTCCGGTGCGGTTACTGAGCCGACGGAGACCGCAACTCCCGTACACCCCCTCTGACACCGCCCTTTTGCCTGCGG
>NW_015151285.1:10174-14692 GCF_000732505.1 Cyprinodon variegatus | reverse complement strand
CTTTCGCATTTTCTCACTGTTCATCCATGCAAGTTCCAGAATAGATAACCTCAAGATTTCTGACAATAATTAGGAATTATGCATTTTGTTTAATCTTTTAAATGAGTCCATTCCGATCTTCTGATCGATGGCTTCATGCAAACACTGGTTGCATAGATGTAGTCAATGTGTCCTGAGTAGAATCACTGAATTATTATCACAGTGCAGAAGGAAAGTAGGTCACAGCATTATTGAAGAGTAAGACAAAATACCGAAATAGCTCAGCTTTATTTAAGTTATTTCCCCTCTTTTAACAGAATATCTGCTTTGACAGCAAAAAAGACAAAACAGAAAACCTGAAGTCTTTCTGACACATGAAGACAAAAAGAGAAACATAATTTTAAAAGAGAAAAGGCAGAAGGAGAGATGAGAATGTGAATTATAAAAGTAGAGCCTGGTAGGTTAGTTGGCGCTGCAGAAAGCTGTGATTCCTCAGAGGAAGAGTGAAAAACAGATTTAGGATTCATTTGCATTTCAAACTTGGCCGACTTCCCAGCTGCAATGACAGAAACATGTAGGTATGCACTCTGCTCTTCATCCATCATCTTTGACTCAAATCTGCATCTTCTGGTTCATTTCGTGTTGGGACTCAAGCGAATCAAGCTAAACTTGGCACAGCTTGCTTTGAATTGTTACAAATAAAAAAAGTAAATAAAAAAAATGGCATAGAAGTACAAATGAACCTTTTATAATACTGTTGTATGAACCGTTGTGCCAGTATACCCCAGTATACAGTATACACCATCTTTCTGTTCAAGACTTCACAGGTGATGCTGGGGTAGAGCAGCTCGCAAAAAATGTAAAGACAATCCACTGGGCTTTGTTTCCAAGTTTGAAGATGTTTCTCTTCCCATCCAGGAAGCTTTTTTAATTCAAAATGTCTGAAATAGCGTTGAGTTTGAGGCTTTATAGAGCGGATCAAAAACAAAGCCTTGTTTTGGCTTAGAAAACATGCAAATTAAACCGGATGAACGGGTCCACCCCTCTGGAATGGGAGTTGTTTGGTTTCTTTTGTTACCCTTTAATACCCAAAACCTGACTATGTCTCTGAAAGGGGGGTCGTTAAAGGGAATCGTTGTTCCCGCTGAACAGGCTGATGATAGCGGGAAGGGATCAACTCTATTGCTGCTTTGTGGGGTTTTGACAGCTGAGTCCACCCCCTCTGTTTAATGTTGGTTTCTCTTTCTTTATATAGATGGCTTCCTTCACACCCCTCTCAAACCACCTATCGTCTTTGTCCAAATTGTGAACATTCTGATCCTCAAACAAATGTCCTTTGTTCATAAGCTATAGATGTACTGATGTAGTCTTGTCCCGAGGAGGTGGCTTTTCTGTGTTGGGACATGCATCTGTGGAGCGGTTGTTCGGTTTCTCCAATATCGGGTAGAGGAGGAAATGCTCAATACAACCTGTGGGCTACAGCTGCTCCTTCTCACCACTTTGGAAAAGTTCTGGAACAGGAACATAGAGTGATGACCTGCATGGTAGAGATCAAGCAAGAGCAGCTTTAGGTGACAAGGAGAGTGCTTTGGAGTGGGGTTGGAGGTATCAACCAGTTCCACTAGGAGAGGTGTGGAGATGCCTTGATGACAGCAACATGTGCATCAAGAAGGTGGGAAATTGTTGAAGCATAAGCAAATGATTAGGTTTAGGGTTGGAGGCATTGCTGAGTCCTCCTGGGAACATCTCCACTCAATTTTCTGGTGTTCCCCATCAAGCCCAGGGAAGAGAGCAGAGCTTTCAACTCCTGCAGGGACAATGCATACTCTGCTGCTGCAGTGGTTGAATGTCTCCTTATCTGCCCTACTAAAGGTGGCTGCTGGGTCCTGCTGGCCAAATTCTTCTGCTATGTTTTTGGTTTGTTGAGTAGCCAGAAGAAAGCAAGAGAAAGAGAGGCAGAGAGATGGTTGAACAGATAAAGGGCGTTCCAGAGTTTGATGCTGGAGTTTTGAAATCGGAACTTTTGCAGCTTGACGCAGAGCATCAAACAATCAGAAAAGTTGAGTTTTCTCCAGGAGTTTTTTGGGAGACAGACAATATATGCAAGCATTTCTGCAGAGAAGTCTGCATATGAAAAATACATTTAATTACTTTAAATGGGTTGAACTAGGGGTGGGTATTGCCAAAGAAGTCACGATTCGATTCGAATCACGATTCACAGGCCACGATGCGATTCTATCACGATGCATCACGATACTTGAATTATTGCGATGCATTGCAATATTTTCTCCTCCATGTTTTGTTTTTGAATGTCTCGGCGCAGTATCCCGCGGCCAGAAATGCTTGTGACACAAGGCAGCGTGCGTCAACACATTTGCAGCGACATCTACTGGACTGGAAGTTGTATTACACTTGTTTTTGGCTGATGTTCGCCAACCATTCATGCAATTTTATTTATTCATTTTTTTAAATTAATAATCGATACTTGGCATCAAGAATTGATGCAGTAGATCACGAAAATTAGAATCACGATGCATCATCATGACAATTATTTTGCACACCCCTAGGTTGAACTGTAGTGTTTTTTGGCCCCGGCTGTGCAGTGTTGGCTGATACTTATACCATACCAACACCATCTGTTTGAAACCTACCTTTGTGAAGCAGGAAAAAGATCAATACAACTTGAAGGATCCAGTAGAATTATTGCCTGCCTGGAATGGGTGAAAATAGTTGAATAAACTTTTGGCTCTCAAAATGGTATCGGCGCCCTATTTGTTGGTACTCGCTTATACTATTGAACTCCACAGGTTTTGAAAAGCTACGAGGATGGATTGTTATTTACAAGGAAAAGAGCGACCTCTGATAATTATTACAGCACTAAAACGTTTTTTTAATAAACTGTGGTGAAAAATTTTATAAATATCTACATTAAAATGCATTTAAAAACAAACCTTAAAAACACTTTCAATTCAATTCAGTTTATCTATATAGCGCCAATTCACAACACATGTCATCTCAAGATATTTTACAGTTCACCAAGAAAACCAACACTTTCTATCTACTTCCCGCCTGATGATCAGACTGCACAGATTATGTTTTCAGCTGGACCTTCATGCTTAAAATTTGATTAAAACTATTTTTTTCCAACTCATAAAGTAAATAAAGCAAAGCTGCTCTCTAGCCTGTAGCTACAAAACAAAGCAGATGAACAAGATGACCAATCTTGACCAGCGTTTGACCCACCGTCCAAGTTTCAGTGTTTAAGCGTTCGCTGTAAATACACCATTATTGGCTCCTTTATTTTTTTTCTTCAATATGTTCAAGAGGACACCCACACTTTTGCTGAAATACTATTTTCACAGATCCTATAAAAATAAAACATCATTACTAGCTGTGGAAATTCAAACTAAAGGTCAATCTAGATAAACTCTTATTGACGCTGTTGGCAGAGCTTTCCTTTTACCATCCTATTAGGTTTCTCCCTTTCTCTCCACTCATGCTTCATCCCTCTGCTCTAGTTATGACTTATGTTGTTCTGTTTCATAATAAGAGCTTGTTCATTTTGCACTTTAAATATCTAGCATTTCTTACCTGGGTACAGAGAATGCTGACAATGCTAGTTATTTTTCATGGTGCTAACAGACATATCACACAATGTTTTACCTCAGTCCAAACAAAATTAATAATTTTTTCCATATAGCACAAATTCACAACAGCAAAACTATTGTCTTCATCTGAGCCTTCAACTTGTACATTAGATCCGGTTCCAACCAGATTATTAAAGGAAGTATTCCCGTTGTTCTCCTCCTCAATTTTAGATGTGATTAATCTATCTCTGTTACAGGGATATGTACCAAAGGCTTTTAAGGTTGCTGTAATTAAACCTTTGCTTAAGAAACCGTCTCTTGACCCAGATGACTTGGTGAATTATAGACCTATATCCAATCTTCCTTTCTTATCTAAAATTCTTGAGAAAGTAGTTGCCAAACAAGTGTGCGATCGCTTACACCTTAATGAACTTTTTGAAGAGTTTAAATCTGGGTTGAGAGCTCATCATAGCACTGAAACAGCTCTAGTGAAAGTTACTAATGATATTCTCATGACCTCAGATAATGGATTTGTAACTGTGCTTGTTAGATCTCACTGCTGCATTTGATAAAGTTGATCATAATATATATATATATATATATATATATATATATATATATATACTAATAATATATATTTTTAGAAAGACCTGAATATTTTGTAGGAATTTAAGCATTACACTGGTTTAAATCTTATTTATTTTACAGATTTCAGTTTGTTCACATTAATGATAAATCTTCCTCATGCTCCAGGGTTGACAAAGAATAGTCTTGCAAAGCCGATCAACGTTCACTACAACAGACGTTAACTACTTTCTGCCACATACGATACGGCATTGATGTCGATGTGGGAACCTGCACCCAACGAGGCGTCTACATATATGATGGCCACTCCTTAAGTAGATTTAATTTACCATGTTGGAGTTAATCTAATTGGATGGGAATCTACGTT
>NW_015151285.1:6459-8636 GCF_000732505.1 Cyprinodon variegatus | reverse complement strand
GATAGGGGGCCGATTATATCGTGCATCCCTAGTAAACAGTGTAGGAGAGACATGGTGTGAAAAGGTATTGATGTGGAGGGTTCAGAGCAGTGCAAAATCCAATAGATATAGTGCAAACATGCAACAGAAACACTGAGTTGTGATGTTCACAGTGTGATGCAGGGGCTCGATTTGTGACTTATTAGAGTTTTCAACAGGTCAACAGTCTTATGGCTGTGGGGAAAAAGCTGCTGCAGAACCTTCTGGTCCTGCGTCGAATGTTGCAAAGCCCGTTATGAGGGGTCGTTGATAATGTTATAGGCTAGGGACATGCAGTACTGGGATGAAATGTCTTTTACAGAAGGGAGAGGAGCCCAGATGATCTCTGCTGTTCTTACTACTCGTCTCCCTTTCTTCCAGTCTGAGGCGCAGCAGCCTCCACACCACACAGTGAGACAGCTGGTCAGAACGCTCTCTATGGTGCTTCTGTAGAAGGTGGGGACGATGGGGGGGGGAAGGTGGGCTCTCCTCATCCTCTGCAGGAAGTAAATGTGGTGTTCAAAGATCATTTGAGGTTGTCTGTTAAGTGAAACTGCAAGGACTTGGTGCTGCTGACCACAGCTACAGTTGAGCTGTTGACGAGCAGTGGAGCGTGGTTAGGTCAGTTTCTCCTGAAGTCCAAGATGATCTCCTTAATTTTCTCCACATTCAGGATCAGACTGTTATCTTTACACCAGCTGCTCCACCTCCTCTCTGTAGTTCTGCTCATTCTCATGTTCCTCCACTACTAATTTGACTGCTTAAGTTCGAGCTGATTTTAACTCTTGCTGCTCAAGTACAAGTTCTTGAAGGTTCTTGAAAATTTAAGATTAGCATGATACCTTCTTTCTGATCTTTTGCATTCCAAATTTCCTCCCCTTTCTCTCTGGTTGTTGTCCTTTTAAAGTAGTTTCACTTTGGGTGCTTCATCTTTGAGGAACATCTCCCTCCAACATTAGGCCCTGTAGAGATTTTCAAAGCTGAACTAAAGACCGGTTTTTGAAACACCCAGCCACTTTTGCTCTGTACTGTTTGCCAGTTGCCTAATCATTGGTTACAACCAATGGTAAATATTTAACATAGCAGTCCAGAAGAAGAGTAGCAACCTTTGCCCGAGCTCCTTTGCTTCCTTCAATCTGCTACAGTGGTCTAAAGCCTGATCGATGTTTTCACTCCTTTTGCTCCTTATGATCTGGAATTTGGGAATTGTAATGCAAACGACATTTCTCAGAAAGCAGTATTAGGTTTCGGCTCAAATCAGTGTCTGCAATTATCAGTTTAGGGATAATGAAGTGTTTTTTGACTGGTGATTCATTAACTTTCTGTATCTCTGCCTCACTTAAGGAAAGATTGAAAGATTTATAAGGCCTCTGGAAACAAACAACACGGAAACCACTCAGTAATTAAAAAAAAGTCAAAGGACTTAAATCTGAAATGTGAGCCACAGTTTCCACCTCAGATTTATTTAATTTCACCTGTTTCCAGTGTTGTTTTTTTTGTTACCTTAGTCCTTCTCTTTCTTTTATTTTACTCATATGTTTCCTCCTCTTTGGTGTTGCTCTGAGACAGTTTTTAAGTCTCCATCTGTCCTCATTTGTGTCCCGCCGTGTAAAAAGCCATTACAGTGATGGAATGAAGATGCTCAGCGGGGGGGGGGGATATAGACTCAGAGAGACAGAAACTGTGGGGAGTTTGAGGATGAGGCAGAACTTAAGCGAAAATAAGTTTAAATGAGAAAACTTTAATCCAGAGAACATAGAAAAATACAGTAGACAGCAAAAAACTGTAAGACGAAAATATCATGTTATTATATTATAATGCTCTGTAAATGGGGATATTAATGCAGTAAAATATTTCATACAATAAATTAAGATTTGATTTCTGAATTAAAGACCTTAAAAAGGGTATTTTTTTCTGCAACTGGGTTTTTTAACTGGAAATCAAATGCCTTGTTTATATTTCTGACAATTGTGTGTATGATTTTATCAAGAGCTCGGACCCACATGCAGAGAAACCAGTAAAGAGAGACCAGGGAAAAAGTTTAACAGGTTTATTGAGAAGCATGTGGAGATTCCAGTGTTGCTCTGAACACTGCTCAACCGGAACTGAAAGGTGAGGGGAAGACACTGCAGTTGGTTCAGGTTCGGTGACAAAATTGA
>NW_015151285.1:0-774 GCF_000732505.1 Cyprinodon variegatus | reverse complement strand
TCCTCAGTGTGTGTACCTCTCTCTCTCTCTCTCTCTCTCTCCTCTTGGGGGTTGAGTGGTTGTAGCGTAAGCGGCAGTCATCTCTTATCATCACCACTGTATTCCCAGAGTGCTCAGCAGTCCACATCTCTCCCTCTGTCTCCTCCTCTGAACTGTCAGCGTTTGTCTCTCCCTGCTCTGCTGTGGATGTTTCTCTGAGAAGGGAAAAGTCAGAGTCTGTGGCCATGTTTTGCGGTCTGAAAAGAGATATGGAGACAAATAGTGTGGGTGAGTTTGTTTCGTATCGTGATGCAGAGCTAGTCTACTATCAAAAGAAATCATATGAGTGATGTTTGGCATGTTCTGGGTTTGATGCTCTGTGGGTGGTGCTGTTGTCTTGTTTCACGTCTACATCATTGTGCTTTTAGCCGAGGCTTTGATGAAGAAAGGCTTTCGTTCTTGCAGCCTCTGTTTATAACTACAGAAATATTCTGCAGAGAATTTATCCTACTATACCTTTTTAGAACTGCAGATACTTCTTCACTTTTTCATGAAAAAGTTCATTTTTTTTCTGAAAAGTTTCTTTAATGCTTTAGTTATTAGAGAACAGCAAACGCAGCTTATGTCAGAGACCGAACGGAATAAGAATATTCAGGTTGTCTTCCAAAATGTTTGGGTTACTAAAGTTCGAAACAGGATTCTAACCAGCAGATATGTTCTCACAGTTTTAATTGTGTGTTTCCTGGATGGCGCCGCCTTTTACCTTTTGTATCGCTGTTTCTTTTTCTGTCTGCT
>NW_015151284.1:356708-372432 GCF_000732505.1 Cyprinodon variegatus | reverse complement strand
CATTAAAATAATTTGTTTCATGTGGACTGTAAATTTCTTTGTGGTTGAACTCGATACTGCTCCAACTTGTTCGACACATACAGAAATATTTTCAAGATGAAGCAAAGTTAAATTTGACACTGTTGCCATTAGCTAAGAAGATTAAGTATAAGGAAGTTATCATCCAAAAATCATTGAAAAATGTTTCTTTAATAGTTGAGTAAAACTTGTGTCCTTAACATTTTTGTCCTGCATTACTCTTACTTTTATAATTTTAGTAGTTTTAAAAATCGTACTTTTACACTCTTACTTCAGTAGAAAGCTTTAGTTGATTTCTACAAAACTGTAGGATGTATACTTCTACTTGAGTAATAAACATGAATACTTTTGACACCTCTGCTGTGCAGTCACTGTAAAACCCAAGTAAACTGCCTGTGTAAATTCTAAGTCATCTGGGTCACGGCAACCAAAACAGGCAACTGGACTTTTGCTAATTTCTTTGAAGACGTTTTGACACCTATCCAGGAGTCTAAGTCAATGATGTTGTCTCACACCAGAGCAAAGTCTAGTTGGAGTTAACAGGATGGAGGACAAGCCCCTTTAACACATTTCAAATCAGATCCTTATGAAATAGCCAACTTTTGTTCTTCTGTATTGTTGGAGCCTTTTGTTGTGTCTGGGCTTTGTGATTGGTCTTTTGAATTGTAATGGGAGTGCTTATGTAACTTCTTGGCAATGAGTTCCATGACTGAATGTAAATGCTTCAAAGCTGAAACAACTATCCTCCCTTTCTATTGAGAAATGGCTTTTTTATTTTCACAAAGATGGCCTTCTTGGCGCCTCTTTCAAACCATTAGTTAAAAAGTCCAACAAACCAGATAAAATGTTTTTTTTGTGCTTTATTTGTTATCAGCTTCTAAGTCCTCTTTACTACTGAGGGGAATGCAATCAATGTGCAGCACAGTGATTGAGATGTATGGCTGTGCTACTAATGTGTAACTTGCGTAAATATGCAGTTTAAGCGTAAAAATGTCGCCACCATGTTTGACTTTTCCATGAGGCTTTTTTTTTTACCTTTTCGTATTCCTCTTCATATTTCTACCCTTCAATATTTGTTCCTCACAGCAGAAATACGGCGCTGTCCCTTCTGCGCTAATTATTATTATAATAATTAAAGTTCGAATGAAGAGTGGCTAACTGCACAAGCTGCACAATGAGAAAAAGAAAAATGATAGACTACTCACAGTGAAAGCAGTTCCTCCAGGAGCCGAGGCTTGAGCTGTCACTCAGCACTCGCCCGTCTGCGGAAAACAACAAGAATGTGTCATTCAAGTATGACAACAACTCTAAGAGGGCTTGCAGCTGAACAACAGGTGTTCTAGCTTGTTAATATCAAACAGCTTTGTAATGTACTCTGTTCTTAATGCTAAGGAATTGTAAAATGGAGCTCTATGTGAGAAAAGAACAAGGACATTAGCTGCTTTTGAAACAACTGGAATAAACTCTCATATAAATGTTTAAATGCATACAACATATTAAAGACATATCTAACTTTATCAGTGTTTCTTTCTTTTTGTTTTATTTATCTGTTGCAGCACATCATGCATTACTTTCAGTATTACATACTGAAGTTAGAGAAGAGCGTAATGATTACAGAAAATAAAAGTCAGAATTATATCTGTAGCGCAATATATGAAAAAAGTCAACAACTAGTGAGATAAAATATCAAATATGAATATTTCATTGTTATTAAATAACTGTTTTTCCCTCCCACTATCACTGTCCTCACCCAGCCAGCATATGAAGGCTTTGGCCACCAGAGCGGTGTTCCTCAGGTCCCACACATAAGGGTACAGGTCATACAGCACAGCCCTGTTTGCTCCTCCCACTACGCTGCAGTGTAGCTGAGCTATGTCTTCACATAGAGATAAGAATCTGGAGGCTCTCCCACGCCACTCGTCAACCTGAGGACACCAGGGAAAACACAGTGATGCTCATCTGTGATGTTCTTTCGTTTATAACTACTGAGAAAGGAAATGTCATGAATCACCTTCTGAGGTTGTGGCTTCTTGCTGTTTGCACCAACTAGGTGGCAGTTTGACTTTAGCCAGGTTAGGTCTTGCAGGAGTTTCTGGGCTGAGGGACCATGCTCATGGGGGAGATAATGAAGACCAACGAGCAGCCGCACCTGGGCCTCACTTAGTAACCCCTTTCCATTGCAGAGTCCACGACCCTGTGTCCGCTGTTCCCGCTGTGCCCGGCCCCCACCAAAAGGTGCTGCCGACTTTGATCCTGCAAGAGGTTGACCTTGTTGCTGTGAACGTTTTTTCTCTCCTTCTCGTCCCTCTTTATCTGCTTTACTCAAAGGTGGGGATGAGGGTGGAGAGCTGGAATCAAGTGGGAAGACTGGAAGTTTTGGCACCGCGTGGGTGGCTCTGAAGGTGGAAGGACAGTCAGACCTGTCAGGTGTTTTGGAACGCGATGATGAGACAGAGGCACGGTGGTCTGCTTTTGAGTCCTGCCGACCTGAAATATTGATTCAAACATAGTTCTGTGGTGACTTTAAGTGGCGCTACTGGATACCCACTAAAATCAGGGGATGCAATATATAAAAGTAACGGTGATCTAAAGACCCACCTAGTTCTTTTGTTTGTACAGTCTTACCTGCTTGCAGAGGCTGGTTAAGTTCTTCCATCCAGTCATGAAGTGCAGCAGTTAATGCTCTCTCAGGACAGTAGTTATATTCCTCTCCTGAAATATATAACTTTAGTTAAATTGCTTGAAATTAAGGCTAGAGGATCATCACTTTAAAAATTTGGAGAATATTTGATGCAACTAATCATGCAGTTCTTCTTCACCAGCTTCAACATTGCTTGGATCTAAAAGGTACTTATATCAAATTGGCATATTTGAAATAACTAGTAGTTTTTTTCTGTTTCTAATTGCTGTTCTGAAGCCATTAAAATGTATGTTGTTTGTTGTCTCCACTCGTTTCAGTGATATTTCCTTTCACAAAAACCATCTGAGCCTCCCAAACACAAAAGGAATGTTACTTCTTCCACCACCTTTCCATCACTACATAGAGGAGAACCTTAACCCCCTCAATGCTTTTCAGCTGCTTCTGTTTTTTTTTTTTTTTTTTTTATTCTTCTTCTATTCCCTATTTGTCTCCTAATCCTCATGTGTGTTTTCCCTGACATCTCCTGGATTTTGGTTTTCTGCTTTTTTTTGCTTTTGGACTTCAGCTTCAGTTGCCACCTTTGCTTATTAACTCTAGAAGTAACCACCTCAGCTTCTGTATCATCATTTCAGTCCTCTAAAACCTCCACACAACCTGACACAACAGCTATTTATTGACATTGCTTTGTTTGATTTGACTATAAATATTTTGTTTGTTTAAAATTGAGATGTGTGTGTAACATTTTCTTATCAAGTCATTTTGTTCTTATAACTTGAGGAAGAAAACACAATATGATATAAAAATACTGTGTAAATTGCAAAAATGAGATATGAAGGACTACTTAAAATGTGTTATTCAATCTCTATAGAATAAATAATTAGTAATAATGTATGATAGTGGAACACATTAAGACTATAAAAAGCTACTTTAAATGTTGCAACTACAGAAAATATGTTCTGAATACTGTTAATACTATTTCATAAAGAATAAGTAGGACATTCCAGAAACAGAACTAGTTTGTCTGAAAATCAGGAATAAAAATAAGTTTAGTCTGTTGGTCAAAATGCCTGATTGAATTGCTTAAACAGACCGATTAAACAGAAGGGCATTTTGTTACCTTGTGCATCATCCTTTTCAGCTCTGTACCAGCTGCCCAGAGTATGCAGTGGGATGTAATTGGCTTCAAATTCACAGTTGGGATTGAGCAGCAGACCCCTCAGGTGGCTTCTAATGTGAGGGTCACGGCCCTTGAAAGGCCCCAGAAAGAGACGTCGGGTATCATAGTCATTAGCGTGCAGGTTGTCCCATATCAGTGGGGGGCGCTGTAGGACTGACTCCAACTCAGCAAGGCAGTCTAAGGACAATTTCCTGGAAATTACTTTGCTACCTGTGAGAAAGATAAATGGAAAGGCTGTCATTTTGATGATAGACTAATTTCTGAGGTCTTTAAACTATTATTTGCACATCTAAAAGATATTATTAGCAGGTTAAGATTGACATCTGAGAAGACCAGTTCTCTGATGTTCTTCAATTAAATTCAGTACAATTCAGTTTATTTATATGGACCCAATTAACAACACATGTCATCTCAAGGCACTTTACAGATAAAAATACAGTCAGATTGGTTTAAAGTTAAGCAAGCAAAACCAGTTGATTGCATCCAGTCACTGACTTGCAAAAAATGCTCCTCCTGAATGAGCTTGCAGCGATGATTTTTGCTTGATCTTTGCCCCAAATAGGATGGTTCCTCTGATCCACCAAACAGTTTGACATTTGAATTTAGCTATAACCCACTATGGTGGTTCAAAGTCATAAACACCATGTAGTAGAAAAGTATCCTTAGGGTGTATTAGTACATGAAGGCCCTGGCACACCTTGACTTACATACAAAAAATCTGGCAAAAATGCTGGCATATATTGTATAAGTTATCGGTGAATTTTGTATAAGATGCTCCCACACAGAAGCACGCTAGAGCACACTGAAAAATGCTGGCACAAGTCAACATATGGAAGGTATGAATACTCAAAATTTTCTGACGTATGCCATACGTGGAGCATAAGTTACAGGTAAGTTATTTGATCATAGACATACGCTACATATGTTACTCATAAGTCATGGCGTCTAGCTTATCCAAAACCTATGAGTAACTTGTGAATAACTTATGTGTAACTTGTTAAGAACTTATCGCCAACGCATATCAACGTTTCTCACATGTTTTAGATGACCACTGAACATGTTTCTAACTTATAGCTACTGTTTAATGGCGTTTTGGTATGAAAAGGAGTTCACAGGAGGAAACCGTCAGTACTCCTCCAGACTTGATCCCCATCATAGGGTGAGCCAGAAGGTGAGTGTGATGGTTCCTTGCTGTGTTCACGCCCACGGCCATGACCAACAAACTTCCTAGCAGACATGATGCTGAATCTGCTGCCACTGTAAAACTTCTTTATTTCTTTCTTTCTTTTTTCTTTCTTTTTTCTTTTTTTTTATTTATTCTTTTTTTTTGGGCAGGTGGTAAACAGCAGCTAGGTTAATACTGGGATCAAAGAAATCCCCTCACGAGCAGCGATTTAATTGATACTACGTAATGTCCACGAAATGATGCTTGTGCATCATTTCATGGGCATTACGCTGCAGTGCATTATGCATAAGTTAGGCTGTTGTTAAACATAAGTTCTGGAGTCATTATGAATACACTATGCATACAGTCTAAATTGAGAAAATACATAGAAAGTTCAGGCTATGCCAGTGTTTTAGGAGATTCTGAGACGTCAGGCATATGCTGGCTAAATCGGCAAGGTAGGACAGGGCCCTAACTAAACGTGCATTGGGTTGGAAAATAACCCAAACAAGGTTGCTTTATATATTAGATATTTTAGAGTCTATAGCATAGGTATAAAGTTTTTAAATAAATCTGTTTTGGGAGAAAGTTGTTTCCTCGTGAAAGAGGGCAGATGCCCACATAGGCAAAGGAATGGCAAGTTTATTAGTATAGCACAATTTAGTACAAGGACAATTGTTTCAGTACAAGGACAACTGTTTAATTCAAAGTGAATTAATTCAAAGTGAACAATAAAAGTAGAAAAAAAGCAAATCAGGATCAAATCAGCTAGTAAAACAAACAAAAAAAAAGCTAGACAAAAACATTAAACTAATAATAATACTTCAGCATATAGTTTAAGTTCAACAGCCAAAGGAAATTCTAAACAATTGTTTTTTTTTTTTTTACTTTTACTTAAAAAGACCCAAGCTTTGAGGACTTTTACAGTCATCTGGAAGTTTTTTTCCGGATAAGTGGAGCATAGAAACTAAATGCTGCTTCTCCATGTTTGGTTCAGCAGCAACTTTAAACTTTCTCCATGTTTAAAGCAGACACTTGTTTAAAGCAGACACTTTTTAAAGCAGACACACAAATGTCCTGAAGCCTACAGGAAACCAATATCTTCTATGAAATTCACACCTGGGTTTATAATCTAAAGTCAGAATCTCAGCTAACTTTGAAGATCTTAAAAGAAAATAAAAAAAACTGCTTTGGCATCTTAATAATCACATGTTCCAGGGAACAACATAAATAAAGACCTGTTAATGAGTTACCCAGATGGAAAGCATAACCTGCATGACATAACTTCCTCATGCCTTTGGCAGCAATACAACTGCCACTCCTAGCAACATTCCTAAATGCATAACAACTTTATCTGCAAGATTCCTGCAGCCTGCGTAAATAAATCAAGTCAGCAGCTGTGTTGAATATTGATAAGAGAAATCACATAGCAATTAACCTAATCTAGTTTGATACCACAACAACAAAAAACATCTGAGACAGCAAGATTACACATCTTTTTTTTTTTTTACCTGTCCATATCACTGTTATGTTAGGTAGAAGGTCTTCTCCAACTGTTTGCAGGTAGGGAGATTCAGCCACACTTGGGGAGCACAGAGAACCACAGTACTCTAACAGTGAGAAAGAAATAGAAAATAATGTTTCCTGCTGTGAAAACTCATTGGTGGTGTTTTATGTAGACTCGACCTGAACTTTACCTGTAGGGCAGAAAAGGAAGACAGGTGGCTCCCCCAAGAAGCGATAAATCTCATTAGTTACTGTGACCTGAGCATGGGCAAAGGAACTGAAGGCCTCGCTGTCAGCCTGGCACATGGAATGATCAATGTCGTCAAAGAGAATGGCATATGCCTGGCACCCTAGATCTGATACCTGGCAGAGGAAGAAACGAAAACAAGTTAGCCTCTGGCTGACTGAACAGGTAGGTGTGTTTCTAAAACTTTTAAGAAGGATAACAAGCCTGTTTCAGCTTGCGCTTTAGCAGCGTCATGTCGCAGGAAGAGGAGAAGACAATGTCCTGACCAGGAGAGAGCGCATAAACAAACCTCAGACCCCTGGACTGGGCTTCCACGATAAGAGTTTGCAACTGAGCTGTGAAGAAGAGCGGGTAAAGGAAAGGAACAATTCATAAATATGAAAGTTAAAGATATTTACACCAAACCTGGTAAATAAAATGGTAGAGAAGGACCTATGTTAAAAGAATAAGAGGACCCTTTCAGCAAATTTGAAACCTCGCCCACAGGTTGAAGTCCCGCCCACTTCCTAAACCCCCCACCTACTCCCAAACACCACCCCATGCGCACCCCACCTCCTCATACACGCACACATAAATTATTTTCATTATTACTATTATTATTCTAAATTATGCAAAGGCACATTGCTTCTTGCTTTATGTTCTCCTTGTTAATCACTGCCTCAAATGCTATAGTGATAGACAAACCTAGATCATAAAATTCTAATACATATTTAATTTTAGTTAGTGTGATATATTAACATTATCGTTTTCTTTCTTTATGTTGTACACGTAGAGCTCTAATGAAGACTGAGAATCCTTGGGTTGACTGTTACGAAGAGGTAACAAACAAACAAACTAGGCTGCCAGTTCCTTCTCCTGCTCTGTCCATTTAAGTTTAGGGTAAGACTCCCCATCTTGCCTGCTGTTGGTGGTCAGACCACCCAAACACCAGACGTCATTTATCTGTTGGTTTTAAGGCTAAATCTGGTCCGTCCATCATAGTCTTGATTTAGTTGGTGAAAATTGGGCTTTGTTCAGTCAGTCTGACTTTGTCCCACTTTAGTCCAATCAGAGACGTTGAAAAAAACCCAGTTTTCAACAGCTTTTCACCTTTCAAATTTTTAACCGAATGTAGAGGTCGTTTGGAGGTAAATCATGTCATCTTTATAAGTTGAAATTTTATTTCCAGCTTATTTTTTGCTTCGTTGGAATGGCTTGGTGATGCTGGTTTAAGCAGGCTAACTTCTGTGGGTCTGCCCAAGACTACAATGCAGCTGCACACTGCCTAGACCATTTACAATTTCCAAGGATTTTGATAGGCTAAAAAGGCCCAAAATGCATTTTCTCAAAAATCAAATGGCCAGTTTAATATTTAATGACTGTGGAGGACAACAACCGAGGAGTATTGCAAGGTTTTATTTTAGACCCTTACTGTTTTCTTTGTAAATGTTGGCCCTTGGGTAAGCTTTCAGAATACATATTAAGTTGTTTCATGTTTTACAGATTATCTACAAATGTACGTGGAAATTATGTTTAATTGTCCTACGAAACTGAAGATAAATAACTGTGATGTTTGGAAATCGCTGAGTAGCTATCATCAATCTGCTTAAAACCTTGCTGTTGTTTTCGACTCTTTCATATTTGACAAGCAAATAAGCTTAGTTATTAAATCTAGATGTGTGTTCTTACTAAAGTTATGGTTTGTTGCGTGAGTAGTGTGGTGGAAGTATAGAATGAAAACACAAACCTTCTTCTTCCGGAGAATATACTTCCCTCCAAAGAAGTCTGTGTTTCAGGTCATCTTTGGGACCGTACAGGTAGGTGTTCAACCCCCACAGCTGCATCCTGACAGAAATGTACAAATGACAATTTTTGTCTCACTGCTGTAAAATAACAAAACAAGCTTCACTAAATTGATCTAAGAGGCTGATAAACATCTGTCATTTAAATGTAATGTCAATAGAGAGGTCAGAAATGTGTTCCCTGAATATCTTCTAAACTGTGCTGTTGCTTCTGTTGACTTTATTTTACAATCATGTAAAACAATTAGGACACCCTATTACATCGATTCTCAATCTTGACCTGATTATTCACAGTAAAAGAAAGGAATTTATTAAAGGTAAAAATAAATACATATTAACCATGTTTAACTCAATAACCTTGTTAGGATTCCAGTTTGTGTGGGTTGTTTTTCCTCTTCCTACCATCAGGCAGTGGCCTGTCCTCGTTGGGCCTCCCTGCACACCTGCGGCTCGTTGGGTCATTACCAGAGGAGTACTTGAGCTGCGGACTGTCACCACCTCGACGCCAGAGTGTTTGCCAGTATTGGGTACTCTAGCCTTACTGAGATTAGCTGAGTCTAACCTTTGCCTTGTCTCTCTGAGTCTAAGCTTTGCCTTTGACTTTGTTCTCCGGTAGGATGTCCTCCTGATCCACTGGATAAGCCTGGTCCTTCTACCCCCCTTGGAAGGAATAATTTGAGTCACACTAAGCAAGGGGAAACCTTCACCAGATCTGTTCAAGTCAACTTCAGGAAAACTGGTCACAGTCCGTTCCATTGCTCTTTTGTACCCAACACAAGTCTGCCTGTCCGCCCTCCAACGTGTTCATTCATCTCAGGATTAAATCCCCCCACAAACTGGACCCAAGGAATACCAAGAATCCCCCTAAAGTGAGTCTTCTCCAGCTATTCACCAGTCTCAGTCATTTTCCCTACGGACCTTGAACTGATCTTTGTGATCTCCCCTTCAGAGTTTCCGGTTCCGGTTCACCAGACCGCTGAAGTCCCACAGAGAAAACCCTGCAAATTATCTCTCTCTCTGTTTTTGTCAACCTCTCAATAAACCTGTTAACATTTCCCCTGGCTCTGTGAGTTCTCTCACTGCTGGTGCCTCGTCAAACTTCCTCCAACTCCATCTCTCTGAGTCTTCCTCCTTGTGATAGTCTTCTCCCTGATGTCTCCATGGTTATGGTTTGTTTGACTTTTTCATGTTTTGATTTTTTTGGATTTTTGGATTTCCTTCCTCCCTGTTCAGTTGTTTGTTTATTCATCATTAAATCATCTAGAAACTCACCTCTGCCTCCCTGCCTCTACATTTGGGTCCACAAACCTCAACCAAATCCTGACAAAAACTAAAGGTTTGAAAACATTACCGGTAGTTTGTGTGTAATTGCTATTTCTACGGCCTAATGTCCTTTATTTAGTGAGTTAAGACTATTAAGTTATCTAATTTTTAAGATTCTATTTCACTGAGCAAGACTGTATAGCAAAGAAAAAAAAAACAAATAGCCAAACATTAAGTCTTAAGCAGCTACACTAATATTTTAACCAATAGTACTGGTGCATTCAGTGATAATGAAACATCTTAATAAAAACCCTTTATTGACTTTTTCAAAAAACAGTTTTTACATCCATTTTCAGTGCTTTAAAGGTTCTTGTTGTCAGTGATAATTCTGTACAAAAATATGTTTGGCAGAGAGAGGAGAAAATGACTAATAGAACAACAAAAATCCAAACAAAAACAGAACAATTGTCTATATCAAGGTGGAGTCACTGACGGAAAGCAAGTTCCTGAATTATAAAGAGAATAGAATGTATAGTAGTAGTAGAGATTAAACAAAATCTACTTTAGTGACCCTTTCATTTAACCAGCTTCTCTGTTTTTGTCTCTGTTCTGTATGTTCCTAGTCATCTCTGGCACAGAAGCGATCTTAGTCATTTCACCCTTCGGTCCCTGGGCAGATGGCATGATAGCCACCTCCACAAAGTGCCAACCTACGTACCTACAATACATACGATTACGCAAACACAGATACTGTGCCACTCACAGTATCACTCTGCCAAACCTATTAACCACTCAAGTAGCTATGTTGGCACTCCGCATTTGAGTCCCAAATGAAATGTCTCTATTATTAGATTTTGAGCCCACACTCTCAGCTGCTGGTGGAGTTTTGGAGGTTCTCAGAATGTCTTCTAAACACATGTTAATATCAATATGTAACGTTTTAATGACCTAATCCTAGCTGTTTGGTATGTGCTGCAATTTAAATTACAAAAAGAACCCATGTAACCCAAACAAATGTGTTACAGGTACTTTCTCCTAGCTCCAAATGTGGATTTAAGAGTTAATCTTTCAGGTAAGATCAGCTTGGCGTTAAGAATGAGTTGGTTCTCTTCGTGCTGCAGAATATGATGATAAATGAGAGAAGATGGAAATCCTTCACACTTCATAATGCATACATTTTCAGCATGTTTGAGGCACTGCTCACCTTATTGTTCACTTACTTTTGTTATTTCCCTTTAAAAAATTGATAACTAATTCTATTTTTCTTTTTTTTAAGTAACAATTAGTCTGTGAATTGCCAAGGGTGCTGAGTCACAAACAGCTTTTTTCTCTCTATGAGCTGGGAAAACTGCTGATGAAAAAATGTTTGGCACTCAATAGAGAGCGCCATAGTTTTTTTTTTAGCTGTGACAAATTTAATTCAAGGATAAAGATGCCCTTTTCATTCAAAAGTACACAGCATTCAGTATCTGAATACCCTGACCAATAGTTTATCTCCTTTTATTTTTTGTCCTTCCGTTATTCGCTGAAATAAAGCTACTGTCCCTTCTTTGAAATAATTTCTTCAGGAAAGTAACATTTCACTGCCTTCCATTTAATCCCAATTGACACAAAGAAAAAGATTTGGCAGTAATGGAGACATTTTGAGCAGGGCTATGGTATAAAGCCATATTTCAAAATTCCAACATCTTGCAGAACTTTGTTCTATTCATTAATTGAAAACAAAATGCTTGTCAAAGAAATTTTTTTAACTTCTTTAATTTCTTAAAAATAAAAAACCCTAAAACTTCGAGTTAGACTTAGAGCTGCAGTTGCAGTAAAATGTGGTTCTTCTAAGGTTTGATTCATGGGAGAGGGGACTATTTGAAATGAAGAGAACAATTAATCAACAGGCTTTGTTTAGCATAAAGAATGAGTGACACATCTACTCACCACTGAAAGAGAACTTTTCTCTGATTCATAGACCAGGGTCGACCATAAAAACCTGGTGGGAAAGAAAACATAAAATGAATACATTCACACTAAAATACTCTTGACATTACCTTTCCATTAGTAACCCAGACATTAGACATTAGTTATGTTAGCCGATTTTAGGCCTGAAAACTTAGACAGTATGTCAAGTCAAACCCATAACCGACTCTGTCACATCTGTTTAATCTGAGCTGGATTACAGCAGATATATGATCTACTGCTTAGTGACAAAAATGAGACAAATACAGTTCTTTTATGAGCGTTTCATGTTAACATTCCCCCCTGTAATCTTACTGATATGGGCTCAGATTCCAGTCAGAGAAGACGCTTCTACTCTAAAGGACTAGAAGAGAATTCAACTTTTATCTTCATTACACTGTCACAAGTACCAAGCAACAAAATTAACTCTGCATTTAACCTATCCCCTTAGGGAGCAGTGGACTGCTATTGTGCACCCACCCCCTGCGGTGTGGGGGTCAAGGGTCTTGCTCCAGGACCCGGAGTGGCAGTCCATGGAAGTGGGGCTTTAACTCAGAACCTCTGGGATCCAAGTCCTAACCTCTAGGCCACCACTCTGCAAAGCTATAGCTATAGACCTATAGCTACTTAAAAATGAGCCTAGGAAAAACAAGGCAGTCTACAAAGTTCTGATCTCAGTAGGAAAATATATGGGTAGAGCTAATGTGTGTCCTATTCAGAAGCCCTACAAACATGACTCACTGGATTGCTAAGGAAGAATGGACCGCAATTCCAGCAAACCTTTGTGGGAGGCTTAAAGAAGGATACCAAAATCTGTGTCCCTTGATACATTCTAACTTGATTTATATCCAAAAGACATCCTTTGAATGCACGGTAATGTTTTGAGTTATGAAAGGTATTAAAGTTTAGAATCAAGTCTATGATGGATAAGTAGGGATTTCTTAGAATTCCTTTATTTGTTGCTAAATTCAGACCACTGCATCTTCAAAATCATTTTATGGCAAGTTTTATGGCTGATTTAACTGCAGTAAAATTGAGAATTTAAAACATTAAAACACAAACAAGTTTGTTTTGTTAAGTAACTAGAAGAAAAATCTAAGTCAAAGTTCAGAGGTGAGACCTCTGCAATCTCAAATAAAAACCTTCCAAATAGAGAATGAGCACCTGAGGTTCAGCTCACTGATAACTGGCTGATGCAACTACCATGCAAAACATATAGCAAGGCAGAAATATTTGAGAACCTCCAGCGCCTTGTCCCAATATACCTTCTGTATTTGGTTTAGGCATAATTTAGCTGCATTCACACTCCATCACATTTTCTATTCTTAGAAATGAGAGCATCCCCAGTGTCCCACCCAGTTGTGTATGTTATTGAACACGTCTGGAGTGTGTGTGCATGTGTGCAAGTACAGTAAGTGGGTCAGACTATATTAAATACAGTCCAGACCCCTTTCCTCTGCATGCCTTTGGGGATTTTCTTCATTAAAGCTTCGACTTGCAGCTGTGTGACATTTCTAGAACTAAGTGCAATGCTCCCTGCTAAGCCAAGATAGTGACAATATATAGAAACCACTGTAAGGTTTGAGAAAAATAGGTTATAGGAAATACAAAAAAACAAATGTGCTAGAACAATTACCTGCTGGGTAACACTGGAAAAAAAACCAATACCTAATAACTGTTTTTGGTCACCTGTACATTAAAATCATAAACTGAATCAGATTAAATATGTTTTCTTACTGATATTTTCCACACCTTCACTAGACATCGATATACTTTAGTATATTCTGCTGCAAAATGAGTCTTATTAGGGTACCTTGAGTTTCACAGCCCCCCCCTCACCCATGCTCTCTCCATTTATCTCCTGGTCGCAATCTTTACTCACTATAGCAGCAACGTCCACCTCTCCCTCTTCGTTTTTTTGAAAGAACGTGTTTATTTTGGGAAGTTTTTTTCCGTTTTTTCCAGCAGCTCTTCTTTCCTTTTTCTGTTCTGGAATCCGCTTAAGTCCCTTTTTTTG
Organism: Cyprinodon variegatus; assembly: GCF_000732505.1. Lineage (NCBI taxonomy): Eukaryota > Metazoa > Chordata > Actinopteri > Cyprinodontiformes > Cyprinodontidae > Cyprinodon > Cyprinodon variegatus. The sequence goes on along the minus strand of NW_015151284.1, from coordinate 358,667 downwards.
GTATCCATCGTCACTAACACATTGTAGGTACCGGTTATGGTTTTAATCTACGCTCTTGATTACCCATAATTCCAAGTCGTATTGGAAAAAAAAAATACTCAAATACATCGCTATTTTAAGATCTTTATTGCGGTTTGAAACATATTATAGGAGTGCATTGTTTACCAACCATCTAATGAACTATACACAATTATTAACATAGTAATTAAAAGTTCCACTGTCTGCTTTGCTATTGGTGTTGTGTTTAAACGGCTCACCATCCTGTTGAAATCTGCTATATTTTGGAGTATAAATAAGGTCTGGTCAGGCAACCTATGGGTTTAAGAGGAATTTTTTGCACCATTACATCTGCAAAGAGACGTCCTAGTCTACAATTGCTTGAGGGCCTACCAGTAGTCAGTGACGGGGCCCCTAAGAGCTCTGGGGTCTCTGCTACAGATAGTTACACCATTGCCTACAGACCTCTGGCATTTGTCAGTGATACTGCACTAAAAAAAATGCAACCGTTTTTGGCATTTACTTAATCATGTTTAGTTACTTTAACACAATTGTTTCATGTCAGCAGGGTGGGACATAAAACATTTGTGTTAAAGTAACTAAAAATGACTCAGTTAATGCCAAAAATTGTTGCATTATTTTTTGTCAGTGTGGCATTCAGCTTATTCAACCTATAAGGGGTATAATATATGGGGTGAAAAATATTAAATTGAATTTGCATGTGATTTGTTGACATTAATATTGTTTGAGATGAGTTTAGTAATTTGCCCCAGCTTTTATTAGTTTTGCTTTTTATCAGCACATCTGTTTTTATCAATAGCAAGGTTAAACAGATGGATATTTTAAACATTTTAAATAATCTGGTCTTCAGATCTCTACTTTAGGCTTGGCTGATGCCCACAACATCATCATTTGCCAAAGACCTTTTTATCCAAGCTTATTTTTCCTTTATTAATATATAAACACTTACACGCCCATCTTACAGCAGCTGCAAACGCTCGGTTTAATTAAAGGCAACGTCACTATCATTTCCATCCTGAATAAAACGTGCAGAAAAAAAACACACTAAAATCAAATGTTATTATAGTAGGTGATTGATGAAGTCGGCCGCTCTCACCTTCCACCACCCCACAAAGGAACTGCTTCCCCTCCTCCATCCTTTCAGCACCGCTGCCTCCCTCCGCTTCCTGTCGTCCTCTAATGGCCGAGAAAAGATGTTTTTTTTCTCCCCGTTGATCGGCTCAGATTCCGGGAATATTCTTCATGCTTGCTTTCGATATGCATCCACTTCTTCCTGTTCCTCTGTTTCCTCTCATCCTGGTCCTCCTCTCTCCACCAGCGGAGGATGCTGTGCTGCGTTCAGGTGCTCACGGAAGCTTTAACGCACTGAGGAGATTTCGGGCAATCACGCGTTTTTCTAAAAATAACCTCACCTGTTTGGAAATATTATTTTTATTTGTTGGAATTATAATACTTTATACTGTTATGGAGGGTTAAAAGATGGAAATAAAAGCGCATTTGATTTGTGTGCTTGGTAGAGCTAAGCTCATTGTGACCTGGTCCATGTAGAAAAAAAATAAAATAAATCAATAAAAAATAAGAAAAGGAAATAACATCATACCAAATATAACTTGCCTCCAAAATACAATGAAATCATAAGAAGTTATTAGCACCATATGAAAGCAGGAAAAAAAGAGGGGGTACCTCCTGGTATTCAAATAATATTGTGGTTCGTCTAAATGTCAATAGAGTCAAATATAGGTACAAGAGGCAATTTCACACAAATAACAATAACTTCCTCTTTTTTTATATTGTTTGACTTATTTATTCTCTACATTTCAATTAAAATGTGCACAAAATGTGTTGCAGAGGCGTAGACAGAAATTTTAATAGGGGTGGCCAACCTCAGGGTCAATCTACACTGGAACGAGCACAGCATTCGTTCTAAATATGACAAACTAT
>NW_015151284.1:351902-355338 GCF_000732505.1 Cyprinodon variegatus | reverse complement strand
TAATCAGCTGATTAGTTTGTGGCACCAGGCGTCTTCAAAATTTAATTTTGTGACACACGGAATTTTGGATTTTCATTTGTTGCCACTTCAAATCATCAAAATTAAATGAAATAAACATTTGAATGCATCAGTCTGTGTGCAATGAATAAATATAATGTACAAGTTACACCTTTTGAATGCAATTACTGAAATAAATCAAGTTTTTCAAAATATTCTAATTTACTTGCTTTTACCTGTAAGGTTTAGTGGACAAAATTTCTGGGGGGGGGACATCTTTTCCATTGTCATTACTTACCTACTATTATCAAAAATGGCCAGTGATTGGGTAAGGGTGGCCATGGCCACCTCTGTCCCCCATCTAGCTCCGCCCTTGATGTGATGGAAATCAAAAACAGAAATAATAACTAGGTCTATCTGCAATAAGTCACAGCATAAATATTCATATATTTTTCTTAGTTGAGCCACACCCCTATCAAATTTTAGCTGTTGTCTTCTGCACTTCACATCTGATCCCAATTGTGTAAGTTAATTACATCCAATTAGCTGATAGTAAAATTCTGTTGTCTAAATATGATTATATACAAAGAAAACACAACAGTATATACCCACTATGTCAGGACTCCTGTTTTTGTGTCTGTGTTTTCTGTGTTTGTCTCCCTTCATCCACCAGGAGGCGCCTGGTTCTGGTCCGCCTCCTTACACACCTGCGGATGGTTTCCTCGTTAAACGGAGTGTTCTTAAGATGCTGATTGCCACTACTTCGACCCCAGAGTGTTTGCCAGTTTAGGGTACTCTAGCCAAGCTGAGTTTGCTGAATCAAGCGGAGTTTTTGTCAACCTGAGTTTAACTTTGTTTTGTCTTTGCCTCTTGGCAGGAAGTTTTTAAAAGGAAGTATTTAAAGAGCACAACAAAGGAATTATCTAGAAAAAATCTTTTATGATACAGTTGCTTCTGGTTGTATCTATCTACCCATCCCTCAGACTGGTGGAACTGGTTGAGCCAGTTTATAACATTGCTTATTTAAAGAGTCCAAAAGTTGATGAATATTAGTAATATTTTTACACTTACAAATTTAAAGTTAAAAAGGTAACAAATTATTTTTTGGTGTCCATGTCAGTCTAGTTTATTGTCGCAGATTGACATCAGTTTATTTGTTCTAATGCCCTAGAAATCTTACCATATACGTACAAACAAACTAAAGTATACAAAATGTCTAGTTTGAATTGTTACATAAGAAACTAATAAAAATGATTTCCTGAGAAGACACCTGATAATGACGTCAAATGGGTATTTGAAAAAATGACTATGCACAAATTCTCATATGACACTTTAATTGTTTAAAATCAGCTTTTATTTTATGTCCCCTTTTATCAACAGGATGAAATTAAATTCAGGAGCAAGAACCTTGCACAAGTGGAAGACTAATACAGGAAATAAGTAACATGGGAATTGAAAAACAAAAATTATAATTACATCCTCATTCTCTCCTTTTACAGTGCTATGAGGAAAAGTACTTAAAGAAATTATATGTTAATTACTGATCTGACTTGTTTCTCACACGAACACTACACCCACTTGTAAGAACCTGAACTGTACAGAGCTGCACATTCAGGTAAAATGCACTTTAACTGCTGACATGAACACAGAATGCTGAAGTGCTTATTGTTTTGGATCAGTAAACTCTTCAAAGGTAAGAAACAAAAATTGCCAGTGTGAAATAACTGCTTAAAAGTAACACTAGAGTTATTTTAAATCGGCGTAAAATGTCTAATACTAACTTTTGTTGGATATTTATATGTATATCTCTTTTCTCAAGGTTTAAACCATGGATAACTTGATCTTCATCATGTTAACAGGTACTGTTTATGTCTTTCTTTTTTCCCTTAAAGGGCCTTTTAATACATAGGACTTCAATTTCTGCAGAATAGGAAACTACTGTAGGACTGGATGTGAAAATGAATTGTGGAATGTTATCTTGATTTCAAATTTTAGAAGAGATTGAACTAATGTGATCCGAGCTCTAAAATTCATTAAAATACTGAATATTCACAAATTCAATATGTAGTTTACTGAAGGGAAAAAGTTATATATAAAATATTATAAACAAAATACTGGTTAGACACAAGTGTGTAAGTTATATAAAAAATGTGTTTTCACCTATTTTTTTAATATAAAGAAATATCTTTTTTCTTACCGTGCAAGATTTTAATCAAACAGCAGTTTGACAGGGCAGAGGATGGGGACAATACACAAAGCAAACAAACACATGACACATTCTTTAGGACTTTTCTTTACATGATGTTCATTCTCTACCAACAGAGTCAGTTGTTGCAATAAAATCATTTGATTTCAAATTAAAGTGATGCTGCAATCAAGATGCAATAAATATTTAAAGTAAGGGGCTATTTGCCAAAGGACCTAATTAAATCAGTCAGAGAAGATCAGGTTGGAAAATAGTGCAGAAGGGACATTATAGTTGGAAATATTATTCACATTATACAGGACAAACCATTATTGTCAAATAAACTGTTATTTATAGAATATAATTTTAACTACACATTTGTGTAGCACCTTTATTTCAAAACCGGGCCTTGTCCAAAATCTGGAAACTTATTTCTGTATTAATGCTGACTTTGGCGGCAACACATAAAAGCAGCAAACTCTGTCCTTGTGAGTGTGGAGCAAGTCGATCCTTTAGCTTGCTTTGACAAAACAAAAATGAAATCAAAGGAATTAAGAATTTCCTGCAGCTGAATATAATGAAATTTGCATACTGGGTGATGATGTCTTTTAGCACCTGATAGGAGAACCAATTCTCAAGGCAAGGCAAGTTTATTTGTATAGCACAACTCAGTACATGAACAATTCAAAGTGCTTTACATGAATTAGAAAATAAAGTAGAAAAAAAATTAAAAGCACAATAAAAGCAACAGTTTAACAATGGAGTTGACAACACTGAGCACTTCAACTTCCAGATTCTATGGCTCAAAGGCCTAGTGGGTAGCTTTCAGTTAAATAGTGACTTGGCATGTAAAAAATAGGTCCAGCATTAAGCCAAATTCCTCTTTATAGTCAATCCCAGATTATAATAAATACCATAAAGAATTCCTTCTTTTAAATAAATAGAATTAACAAATAATATATATATATATATTTTACATGATTCACTGGTTAACTAATTAAAATATTTGAACAGAGCAGTCTTCATATTCGTTAATGTCATAGAATTGAATGTTGAAAACTGTACCCTCTAACAATACATAAACATATTTCAACAAATAATAACTGCCAGGTTTTAGAAAATGACAAGTCTGAGACAATAGCGTCATAATGCATTCTGTCAAAGCATTGGACATTTTTAAAGTTAATATAGGACACCATTGCGAAGTTAAGAGTAGCTGGCATGGAGATGAGTACATCGGTTTTAAGGTATATA
>NW_015151284.1:347893-351528 GCF_000732505.1 Cyprinodon variegatus | reverse complement strand
TAAATGTGAATTGTCTTACATGCTACAATGTAGGATTCAAAAAAATATGTCGAAATGTCTGAAAGGTTGGACACAGGCGAGAGCGTATTGGGAGATGGAGGAGGACACCAACAAGACCTCCGTTCATCTTTGGTGCTATCTCAAAGAATTTTTCAAAATAGTCGAAAAATTGAGCTTTCAATTCATATAGTGGCATCTGGCTTTTTTTTTAAAGGTTACTTTATACTTTAAGTAGTTTTTGGAGCACATACTTTTTCACTTTTACTTGAGTAAAGAGGTCAAGTTGATATTTCAACTTTTACCAGAGTGCTTTTAAACTGCGTTATCTATACATCTAGTTAAATAAAAAATGTGAGTACTTTTGACACCACTGGAACAAGAATTTGGTCAAAAATCTGACAGCAGTGATGCTTCCAGGAAATTTTTGTAGCGGTGGCTAGACAGGGACAGTACAATAGGGGATGGCCTGAAACTATTAGGCGCCGAAACAGAATTTTGTAAATAAATCACTGAGGATGGAGCTGAATCTCTTGAGGCCTTTGCTAATAAAGCTATGCACATATTTTTATACATTGGTGCTTTTTAAACTAATTTAAAATTACAAATAATATATGAAATAAATTGGTTCTGTTAACAGAAGACCCAGATTTCAACCAGATGCAACAATTGATGTTTAAACATTTTATTAAAATATCAAATGAGCCCATCTCTCCTTGTGCACAAGTTCCTATTCTCATAATTTATACAAGCATACTGTGCCCAATCTTCAGTTCTAAACCCTTAATCCCTCAATCACTATATAGAGCGGTGTCTATATAGTAGACTTCATAGCGAACACAGTTAACTTACAGATTGGACAGATAATGAGTGCTTTTTGTGAACCGTTGGTTATGTAAACCCTCCTCCACTGCGCGGTGCCTTCGCCATCTTTGTTATTAGTCGCCGCTGTTGGGTAGTGACAGCCTGTGGCGACAGCGGGCCACTGTGACAACAAATCCCATAATGCTTTGCGAGGCGAGCTCTCCGCGCAAAGCATTCCGATGATACAGCCACCTCTTCTGAGGCCTTTCTTTTCTTCTGATACACTTAGTAGACAATTTTTCTCTTACCACCCTTAGCCATTTTCAAAGAACCACAGGGGGAAAGGTGAGCTTCAATGACTGTCTGAATACGTAGCTCACCATAAATATAAGCCTAACAATGCCCATGCGCAGAAAAATATAGCTAACAAGACAAGCACATAGGACAGCCTTACATAAACATATCACCAGAATGATAACAATTATTGATGATCCACCCAGAATATACCTTTAAGAAGGCAAGTCCAGGTTATTCATATAGTACATTTCATTAGCAACTTGCAAGACAATTCAAAAGGTGGTGCATGAACATATACATACACATCCCATTCAAACTTTTTATGAATATGCTTTGAATACACAACTTGGTAAACAACAAGCTTTTTTAACAATGACCTTTGTGGAGAATTCAAAGGATCATCTACAAGACAACTGTGAAGGCAGCAGTCTTTCACATGACTGTGCAGGCTACTGACCCAGATTGAATGAGAGGCTCAAGTTACCTACTCTTGCCCATTTATTTTCAAATGAAATCTTTGAATGCTTACTGTTAGTTGGCTGAATTATCTTGTCTCCTGATTCTGTCCATTCATTGCAGAAACCTTTGCAAAAGTTATTTACACTCTGAGTCCTTCTAATGCTAAATTCAAAAGGGGAAGGACAGTTCAAACAGGGTAGAAGTTAAAGGGATGCATGTGGAAAATTAATAATGACGCACAAATAGTTTATGCTCTGAAAGAAGCTGTAAACTTTAGATCTCTCTTTTACTTAAAAGCACTTTATATCACATTATATTGTTATCTTCCCACTTTGTCAAAAGGAGCACTACTTCATTCTGGCTCTGCTGAAATTCGCCAATACAAGTTTGTTAATCTCACTCTTAACTGGACAAATGCACAGAGTGTCTGCAGAAATAACTATACTGACCTGGCCACTTTGGAAAACACCGATGATGTCATTGCTGTAAGCAGCATAACCTCAAACTATGCAGGTAATTTTAATAATTTACCTGTAAAAAGAAAAATCTATAATTTTTGTGAGTGTAAGAAGCTCAAAATGCATTTAAGCATCTGGCAACTAACTAAAAAAAGAGAACGTGTTTTTGAACAGGTTTGGCTTGGATAGGTCTTTATGACGACTTGGTGAATAGCTGGAAATGGTCCCTGAATGACAGCAGCTCTTATAGGGAAGGAGAAACAACCTTTAGAAATTGGAATACCGATCAGCCCAACAACAAATATGGACAACAAAATTGTGCTGTACTTCTTGGAAATAACCTGGGCAAATGGAATGATATCCCCTGTAACCTTGAAAAATCATCTGTGTGCTACAATGGTAAGTTTCTTTTTCAATTTGTGTTTTTTTTCTCTTTTTCTGTGCAGATATGTCTATTTGAAATATATTGGTTAAAGTAGTACGTTTAAAAAAAAACATTAGACAGTAACAAAGGAATTAATGTATAAGCTATATTTTTGTTACAACTATGTTACATCTTTCATTACCTATTTATGATCTCTATGTGACACACTGGTCATTAATGGACAAAAACTTGGGCATTGATCAAAACGCTTCATATTTACCAATACAATGAGCTTTGACTTTCCCCTTCATATCAGTCTTCGATCTTTATTTGCCAAAAAGAAATTGGGCCTCACTTAACATATTTTAATTGATGTTAGAGAGCAGGTTCTTGTTCTGCAGACCATAAAAAACACACCAATGTATATAGCAAAGAACATAGACAAAATATTTCAAAGATAACAAATTCACACAGCAGCCGTTTACCAATGGTTGGAGGGAGAAATTTTCAGCAGATTGTGTACAAGGGTTCGACTAATTAAAACATGATAACCCAAATCACTGTCTGTCTTAAAATCTATACAATACTGCACGTACAATGACTATTATGTTTAATGTACAGTATAATAAGGCAAAAAAATGTAGAACATTATGCATAAAATACATGAAATGGGATTTTTTTTTTGTGTATCTTACCTGCAGTACGCATGAGTTAAACTTTCAATTTATATTACCAGACCGAAACTAAGATTAATGATTCATTATTTGATCAAGCTAAATTACTTCTGTTTTATCTGAAAAGTCTCTCATGTGGGTTTCGATTTGTGATTCAACTACAGTGTAGTGATACAATTGTTTTACAAAGGAAGTGTGAACTAATTTGTTTAGAAATGGAGCCTAGGCAGAAGTTTAACTGAAGTAACTTCTCTCCTACATCCACCTACGACACAGCCAATCAACCTTTAACCACACCTCCACGAAAGCCAATCAGCATCCAAAGTTCATCTTTAAAGGCCTCCAATTTGCAACTTGTCTGCTCCTGCGTGACTTCATTCAGACGGCCCTGTTTCAACCCACCTCTGCCATCGTAGCTAAAACTTCATCAGAGTTTCATTACTCCCGGAATCTTACTGCATGTGCGCCTCATTTCAACCGGTCACGTAGAGCCGGGTTCTGCCAGAGATTACTTCCCAAAGGGTCGTTTTTCCTCTCCACTGTTGCTTCATGCTTGCTCATCATGGACAGGTTCTCTCAACC
>NW_015151284.1:345876-347448 GCF_000732505.1 Cyprinodon variegatus | reverse complement strand
TCATGAATGTCTGAAACTTTATTTAAAAATAATCTGGATCATCAGATGGCTACCATGAATTTAAATGTTTTAAGAATTTTTTTTAAATGTTTTATCATTTATGCTTAACAAACTCTTTTTTTAATTTTATTTTTTTTTAGATTTTCTGTATTTAGTTCCAAAAATCAAGATGTAGCATTAAGAAAATATTCATGTATATATATTATATATATATATATATATAATTTTTTTATTTTTTCAAACAAAGCATTAGTAAATGATTATCATTCAAATTTAATTGTTTTCTAGTTAGAAAATTTAATTGCAGATAGCATTCAATAGGCATAAATGTTAAATGCATCTTTGGAAAGGAAGGTCACTGCATTATTTTGGTATATTTCCTTTTTTATGTTATTTATTGTTATTGATACTAATAGCCTTCTCTCTTTTATACAGTATACACAATGAGACAGAAAATGAACAAATAAAAAACCTTACAGGTTCAACTGAGGTATGGATTGGTCTGCACCGTGAAAAGCTTTGGTCTGATGGCAGCAACTCTCTATTTCGTTACTGGGGGAGTAATGAGCCAAATGGCAGCTTGGACAATCCAGTTGGTGCAACATGTACTGCAACAGCACTCAGTGGCTCTGGAAAATGGTCTGATGAAAACTGCACCAAGGATTTACCATTCATCTGTTATCAAGCTTGTAATTTACCTTTACGTCTTCTAATAATATGATATACTGTACTAATAATTGTATATACTGTACAATAATTATCACATTTATATATTTATTTTTATTATTGCACTTCAAAATGGATGGATTGTATAACTCAAATAACAAAGTAATACTATAAAATACAAATTAATGATTCATTCTTTTTTTTTTTTTTAGATTATAATTGAAAGCCCCAAATATAAAACATGTTATGGTTCTCCCCATTAGGGACACTGAGTTTTTAGTTTTAGTTATAATGATTGCATTAGACCAAAAGCCAGCTTTCAATTAAAATCAGTTGTGCTGGAGCAAGGAAACCTCTAAAACCTGTAGGACAGGGGGCCTTGAGGACCGAGTTTGGGGATGCCTAGTTAGTTCCATTCACACCTGCTCCATATTCAGCTCATTAGCCCATCCTTTGTTCTGTTCCCCTTATATTTTCCACCTCTTTAGTCAGTCAGTCCTGGTTCCTTGTTGTTGTTTCATGCTTCCTTATCTCTGGCTCCCTGAGTGAGTTTCCTTTGAGGTCCCTGGTCATATGTTTCATTGTATTTTTGCCAAAAGAAAAAATGTCATAAACTGTTTCTGGCCACTAGGTGGGAGTGTTTTCAAGCAAAGACAGTACTGCATTGATTAATGTTACTAAAGCCAGCTAAGGAATACCCTATAATCTTATTCATAGCAGATAACTTGTGTTAACATTGATTAATCAAACATACTACATCCCAGTGGGGCCCTTAGCATTGTGAGGACTGAGAATTGCTAAATTTTAAAGTCATGACAATAAATGGCAAGAACTTAGGTTATACAGCTTTCGGGCCATTAGGAGTTATTATAAAGAATTCTTAAACTTGACTCAGACATAAAACCA
>NW_015151284.1:343035-344435 GCF_000732505.1 Cyprinodon variegatus | reverse complement strand
ATTTTCCAAGATTTTGGAAAATAAAGAACTTTTTTCCAAAGTTTGTCTTTATTCCATAATGAAATTCTCCACAATGGCCTTTTTTATTTCATAATGTTGTTTTTCAGCAGAATGACCTCGTCTGTCAATCAAAGCAGGCAAGGCAGAGCCAGTTAGGTGATTGGCTGCTCCTTTACTAAGACATGAGTAGCAGCACTTGCAGTATCGATTCAAGCGCGGAGACTTATCACCAACTGGAGGCCAGGAGCGAGCGGCTCGTTAGCGATGAGATGGCAGCTGGAGAGAAGTCAGTTGCAGAATTGCTCAGAGAAGTTGCGAATAGATTGGATAGTAACATGAATCCTGCACCTCAGCCTGAGAGAGGAGCGCTGTAGCACCGTGTTTCTGACCAGGTGGTGCCTGGACGTTCACTTAACAGTGCAGCATCAGCATTACAAACTGCTCATGCTAACGTGGGTAACCAGATGCCACAGAACCCAGTAAAGGACCCAGCGGAGGTCCAACCCCTTAGCTTTGATTGACAGACGAAGTCATTCTGCTGAAAAATTACATTATGAAATACAAAAGGCCTTTGTGGAAAATGGCATTATGAAATAAAAAATGACTTTGGCAAAAACTTTTTTCTTTGAAAATGAAATAAAATTCTTTTTTTTTTTTAAAGTATGATATTATGAAAATAATTATTATGAAATATTCAATTATGATAAAAAAAATAACAAGAAGTAAAGACTAAAGAATACCTATATGTATTTCATAATAACATTACCTTGCTTTTTATTTCATGGCCATATTATATATTTGTGTTTTATTTATCAAAATGGTATTTATTTCATAAAGTTTTTTTATTTATTTAATTATGAATCATTCGGGGTTCCATACACATAATGTGAAAATTTAGACCAAAAAAAAAAATATGTCAGAAACTGTTTCTGGCCACTAGGTGGGTGTGTTTTCAAATAATGATAGTGCTGCAGCTGTTTTAAGCAATTAAAGTCAACTAAAGAAAACTGTATACATTAGCCATAAATGATGACTTGTGTTGACATTGATTAATAAAACACTATTCTAAAGGTTCCACTGTGAGTTTATCGAGTGTGCTAATTTTAATGTCATGACAATAAATGACAAAAACTTAGGTTATACAGATTCTGGATCATTAGGTGTTATTATAAATAATTCTTGTAGTTGACTCAGACATAAAACAACCAAGTCTGGTAGACTGAGATTGGTTAATACATGTTTCATCTCTTTTAGCTCCTGAAAATGCAGAATCCTTCAGAGTATTAGAACAAGATGAGACCAGTATCACTCTGGAGTGGGATAAAATCAACAACAACATCAGCTTTGTTCTTCAGTTTAATGGCACACAAACAAACATCACTGTACCAAATGGAAATGGA
>NW_015151284.1:336737-339688 GCF_000732505.1 Cyprinodon variegatus | reverse complement strand
GCTTTTGAGTGGAAATGACGAAATAAGTCAGTGCTCATCTGCAATACTCATGCCTGTGTTATTGGTATTTACCATAATTACAATACTACATTACAGCAGCATGGGCTGCACAATGGGGCAGAGGGTATTACTGTTGCCTTGTAGCAAGAAGGTTCTGGTTTCAGTTCATGGCCTGGGGTCTTTCTGTATGGAGTTTTCATGTTCTCCCCATGCACACGTGGGTTATCTCCAGGTACTTGGATATTTGATGATCTATACTATGATACATCTGGCATTATAGTTATACATCTCTTTTGTTGCATAATGTCAGGTTGTGTGAAGGTTTGTAGAGGACCCAAATACAGAGACGGAAGCTAAGATGATTTCTTGCAGATTTGTAAGAGTAAGAGTGGCAACAGAAGAATAAATCCAGAAACAACCAATCAAGGAATACAGGAACTACAGAAAAGGGGAATACATAGGTCAAGGAGGGAATGAAGAGAATCCAGCAAACAGTAACAGCAGAGGAGGAGTATATATGCCAAACAGAACAAAAATTGAGTAATGAATATATTGGAAGCAGGCGTGGACAGAAGAATCTAGAAGGGAGTTAGGGGAAAGGAGACTGTCAAAAGGGTGTTGTGCCATGTGCCATGATCGTGGTTTTGGATATTGGAACCAGTGTCCATGTTTCACCTTGACATGATGACAGGAGAAGAGAGTACAGTTTTGGCTCAAACAGCTGTAAGACATCTGCAACCCCTCCTTTTTCAACCAACTGCCTCTGCAGGAACTCCCACAGAGATTTGACTCACCACCCCCCTCTGTGTTGAGGACAGTAAAACCACGGCATACAATATTTCATTCTCTCTTTTCCCATGAAGCTGCCAGGGAGGAACCATCATGGAGATCCAGGCCCAAAAGGCCCAGATCTCCAGAAAGATCAAGTCATGATGGTTGACTTTTCAGAACCAAATTGCTGCAAAACAGAGTTTGTGCAACACATTTCTCTTGAGTTTAAGAACTTACGGAGCCATACTAGAGGAGAAAGTCTCCTAAGGATCCCTTGGTGTGAGCCACATGGACAAGAAAGCCCCTTTGTTGCTGTGAGACTGCCTGCTAAGACACTGCTGGATGAAAACTCAAGCCTTCCATATGGACATGGACAAAAGGCTTGTAGGTCTGGCACAATTAGGGATGGAACAAACAATACGTCTTTTAATGATTTTGATCATTTCATGTGTTTACTCATAGGTAAAGACAAGCTAACAGGATGGACTGCATACTATGCTATAGTAATATGTTTTGAGCTGTTGTTGAAGCTTGGAAAAGCTTTATTTCATTAAGGGTTAAACACTGATATAACATTAGCATTCATGTGTTCCTCATATGCTCATTACATTTCGATTACCAAGTATGACCTAGAGTAATTTAATGGAATCATGTCAATTCACTGTTAGCTATTTCAAAGAGGGCAAAGAATCAATAAAAAAGGTTACTGGTTCCTGATTAAGCAAATCATTTAATAAAGCACTATATGGCCAAATAAACCCCCCGCGACAATGAAGTTTCTCCAGGACCCCCGCGTCCCTTATTTCCATTTCTGAAAGGTGCAACCCTAGTCCACTACCACCTCCACCACTAATGGAGGCAGAGCATTAAAACTTATGCATTAGCTCAAGCAAAATTCTTCACCATCTTCCTTTCCTTTGCAGCTGCAGCACTGTTTTTCTCTTTTTAAACATGTTCTCCGTTTTTTAATTTCTGCATTAAAATCTCTAGTTCCAGTGGGGTGAAATAGGTACTTCCTGTTGCCTGTTGTCATGGCGCCTCATCGATTTGGGGCTCCACTTATAATGGCTTTTCATACTTCTTACACACTTGCTAAAGTCTGAGTGGATCTACTTAGAGTTGATTGAACTAATTCACAGCAGATTCATATTCATTCCAATTCATAGTGAGGGGAGGTGGGATACTCATTGTAAACCACATGGTAAACAGGTCAAAAAGTTTGGGAAACACTGATATACTGAATAGCAGGAGATTGATCAAGGCTTACTGCAGGAGATGAAGAGGGTAGTGGATCAGGGGTTATGGTTGGTTGTGTGTCTGAGACGAAGAATCCAGGCTGGAGACCTGAGACTGAAGGTGGTGAGATGATATGGACATGATGACGACTGACTGACATTGACATTGAATGACTGGAGAACCTCTCTTCTTATATGCTGAAGTGGTAAAATGATTGGGTACAGCTGTGTGAAATCAAACAAGTCTGAATAAGCAGTGAGCTCAGCAGGAGCCTCAGGACGCCCTCTAGTGAAGGAACCACACAACCAGCGCAGGCAACAATTCCTAATCCAGACAGAATAAAACGGTTGAATGGTTAATTTCACATTGAATCCTTCTTCATAGTGAATGCTTTGTCAGAACTCAGAACTCTGGACCCAGAATTTCAGGCTGACAGACTGATGTGATTTACAGTAGCATTTATTGACAAGACGTTGAATCCACGACTCAGCAGCTAGGACAAAAGAGACTGAAATCTCTGTAGAATGGAAAAATTAGGTTAGTGACCACATAAATAAGATGGACGATTACAAGCGTGTGAGTCACTAAACTGGTTATAAAGTTCAGTCCATGTCCAGAATGAGTGGAAACCGTCCGGATGACTTCCCACAGCATGCGGCGGAGGTCAACCAGAGAGTTCCAGGAACCAAAGCCAAGAAGGCTGCTGAATTGGCTGACAGGCAGATGAAAGAGGGCAAGAGTTTCCAGAAGATGAAGCCAAAACCGGTGTTGATGAGGTGAACAGGAGTCCAGGCCGAAGGGAAATCCAAGTTGGGGTCAGGAGAGAGAGTCCAGGGTCATAAGCAGGCAGAAAGTTTTCTATTTGTCCAAATATGCATAATTTTATCCTCCAAACATGAAGTAATTCAATTAGTCTCACCACAATCAGTGTGTGTTCATTGTGT
>NW_015151284.1:334503-335766 GCF_000732505.1 Cyprinodon variegatus | reverse complement strand
TGACTATGACCTGGATGACTGAGAATCTTCATCAGCATTTTTTTGAATCCTTTAACCTTATCCCCTTTTCAGTAGGTCCTTATGATAAGTCATTGCAACTCACAGATTTCAGTACCATACAGCAGTGGCAGGCCACCATCAATGTATCAGTGAATGACAAAAGCACATACTGACAGTCTATCAAATCATTGGAGGTCCATTTTCAAAGGAACTTCATGTTGTTGTATTAAATTATTACATGTAAGGGGAGAAAAATCCAAGACATCTGGGCTGAACTTCTGAAATTGATTCTTAAAATGACAGCCCCCTGCAACCACAGTAGAGAGCCTTTCAGAGTTGGTTTTATAAGGGATGGCCCTTCTGATGCAGCAAGCATTCAAACTAAGGTCCCCCCAAATTAAAGATTCATACTCATTCTGCTAAACCATGGTAAATATGTTGTGAATCTGCAGGTTGCCTGAGCTGTTGGGGGAAATTATTTGGGACTCTAACTGACGAAATTCTCCCAATGTACATCAGATTTTCCTTGAATGAACAATGGTGTGCATTTTCTTTATTAGATTGGAGCCAGTGATGCCTCACCATTTACAAATAATAGGTGTAATGCAAGAAGCGTTTCTAATAACAAATTTATTACTGAATTTGTAGTTTTGTATGGAATTATTGGGGCAGTAATTATGTAGATTTGTAATAAATCGTGCTGGAAATCTGAGGGGTAAAGCCATGCTGAGAGTACAGAACCCTCTGTTGCACCCATGCTGCGGACAGAACAGATCTGACCATAAATCTCACTAACTAACAAAACAGCCTCTATGATGTAGATGGTTTTATAACCTATGAATACATCAAACCCAAGTATTTCAAATGTCACTGCTTTGTTATTTGACACCTTTTGTTTTGAAACTATTAACTGTAAATTGATCTTATCCTCATTCTTGTGTCTCTCAAAAATTCCCCACCCATCTGTGGAAAGTTTAAATACTTCGAGCAACACAAGACTTTTTAATGTGTGCCTTGCAGTCTTAAAGAATGTTATCAGATTCTATGAGCTGTGCAAAATATTTCTGTGTCTGAATTTAG
The DNA here is from genome assembly GCF_000732505.1 of Cyprinodon variegatus. Lineage (NCBI taxonomy): Eukaryota > Metazoa > Chordata > Actinopteri > Cyprinodontiformes > Cyprinodontidae > Cyprinodon > Cyprinodon variegatus. Next base: position 334,686 of record NW_015151284.1, on the reverse strand, counting down.
AAGATATTGTCTCAATCTTTTCACTCATGGATCAAAGGCTAATCCTACTCGGGCTCACAGGTTTGTGTCTTTTGTTTCCTCAGTCTAGCTTCTTACAATTTTTTACCTTTTATTTTATAACAGCTAAGACTAGAACCAACATTTGCATACAGTAGATAACAGACTATAAGGTAAAATTAGAAA
>NW_015151284.1:331386-333410 GCF_000732505.1 Cyprinodon variegatus | reverse complement strand
GCTTCTTTGGTTTAACAAGAAAAGGCGGAAAGCTTGTCCTGGAATCTAGAATTCTTAGGGTCATAAAACACAAGATAAGCTTCCACAAAATTGATGAGGAATGAGGGGGCCTTTTTCCTGATTCAGTTTCACACCATCCCTGGTTGTTTATTCTGGAAGACTTTTGACCTTCTGAAAACCAAGCAGAAATCTCTCCTGCAGGCTTAACTGTTATTCACCCCCCAGGAGATACTCATTCTATGGCCTGGTGCTCTAAATACTTACCCATTAGTAGTTTTAAATCATTAACACAGCCTTGTTCAAAATTAAGAAATATGTTCAAGTGAGAGTGTTTACACATGCCATAAGATTAGCTGTATTAAAGACTAAAAATAATCATTTTTCTTCAACACTAGGAACTTGTTTCCATGGGGATAATGACACATATTGCCAATAAGTCAACTTTCAGCAATAAGACTATTAAGTTTGATGAGTGTGTACAAGGGTAAATTACATTTTAAAAAGTTGTAAATCTAGTTTAAGTCAGCTTTAGCATGCATTGTCAGCTTTTATCATATTAAATATAGGGTTGTCAAAAGTATCGTTACTCAAAAAAGTATCGATACTGAAACATTGTATCCGGATACAATACTCATTTTCAAAATATCGATACAGCCATCGAAAGTGCAGAATAGTGGAAAATGCACTTTCAGAACACTGTGTGATTGAATAATTCTGTGCATTTTCAGTTTCAGACTTTTTTGTAACAGGTGCAGCTACTGAGAATTAATTTTGTTTAACTGGTTTGACTAGTGTCATTGTTATGTCTATGCAAAACATAGCCAAGGAAGGAACATTTACTTTTTAATTTTGTAAGTTTTTTATCAAACTTGCTTAATATTTTGCACAGCATACAACCTCAAAATATTATTCTTATTGTTTTTTAATTTATTTCTTGTATTTTTTTTAGTAATGAAAATATTTCTGTTGAATTTTGGAGTCTTTGTTTTTATTCTTGTGGTATCGAAAAGGGTATCGAGTATCGAATATTTTACTTAGTATCGATATTGAGTTGAAAAGTTTAGTATCGTGACAACTCTAATTAAATATAATTTTCTAAAAGCAAAGTTGTAGCTAGAGAAAATGTTAAATGGCTAGTAACTTTAGAAAATGACTAGCCGCAGAGGCCAGTGAACAAAAAACTGGCCTCTGCGGCTAACCATCAGGGCAAACCCTAATGGCTAATCCCCAAACCTCTGCAGACACGCACATTAAACACACATTAACAGGCAAATAGTATCACAAAACAGGAAAAGGGAAAAAAACAGACAAAGAAAGAACAAACAAAAAAATATTATTATTAGGTCTAAACTGTCATAAAACAGCATAATAACAATGGTAGTACTGATAATAATTATACATGGTTATAGTATTTGTATGAGTCCTAAGCAAGATATTCACTATCTGGGGTCCTTCTTCTCATAAATAAAGGTACTTTTAGCTGTAATTGGTCAGTCATATAGTCCATCATGTAAACATGTTTTTTCTTTCTGTATCCACTGAGAGATCGTAGGAGAGTCAGTCTTCATCCAATTAGCAATTATATTTTTTCTTGTAATCATCAACAGAATATGTAATATATAGCATTCTTTTGTGGTCAGGGAACACATCCAACAAAAATAACAGAGGGTCCAGAGGAAGGTCCACTGTAAAAATCTTTTCCATTTCTTTTTTGACATTTTCTCAAAATGTTTGTAGTTTTGGGCAATCCCAGATTATAGGAGTATGGTCACCAACCATATCACAGTTCCTCCAACATTTGTCACTGGGATTGTTCTTGAAAACAAAAGTTGTTAGCGGTGTCCTGAAGAATCAAACTTTTACCTTCCAGTCAAATTCTTTGTAAAGTTGGCTCCCAAGTCCCTCGTGGCCTCTGGAACAGATATTTTCCCAAGAGTCTTAATCTATTATTGTATTCACTATCCATTCCCATTGTTGCTTGATATGTAATGTCTGACAGATCTATCATTAATTTTTGTGCATGT
>NW_015151284.1:324823-328915 GCF_000732505.1 Cyprinodon variegatus | reverse complement strand
ATGCCCATCTTTGATAAGCCCTGTCATACACAGATGATAAAAACTATATATTCCCTGCTATAGGCAAAGCCCTTGACAGAGTTACAGCTCCCCTAAGTTGCTTTTGAACTAAGTTCCAGATCTTCAGTGTGTGTACAATCCATAGATTATTGATTTTAATTATTTTTTTAGATTGCTGGCTAAGAAATGGATGACTAGATAATGGTACCCCTGGAATTGAGGTTTCTTCAATAGAGACCCATCCACTCTCTAAGTCCCCGACCACCCATGCCACCACTGCACCCAGCTGAGTTGCCCAGTAGTAAAATTTTAGAATAGGTATATTCAAGCCTCCTTTCTCTTTTGCTGATATCAGTCTTTTCAATCACATTCTTGGTCTTTGGTTTGCCAGATTAATTTTGATATCAATTTTTTTAATGACTTCATTACAGACTGTGGTACTAATATAAGTAGGGACCGAAATAAAAATAGTAGTCTTGGCAAGATATTCATTCTTACAGACACTGTTCTGCCAAAGAGCAAGAGGGGAAGCATATACCATCTATTTAGGTCCTTTTTAATTGCTTTGATCAGTACATCATAATTATACGAAAATACTTGATTGGTTCTAGGTGTGAGAAAAACACCAAGATATATAAATCCTTGATTGTATATTCCAAAAGAGACCAAGTCATCTAACTGGGGTTCAGTCTCCAACAATCATCATGGCTTCAGATTTGTTTATATTTACTTTATAACCTGACACTTTACTGTATTCATCAAGGTCCTGTAAGAGAGCGGGCGCAGAGGTGATAGGATTTTCCGGGAATATTGATATATCATCTGCAAAAAGTGCCAGTTTATGCTGGTTCTTTCCTTCGTCACAAATTCCCTGTATGAGAGGATCAGATCTTATCAGTTCAGCTACTGGTTCAATGCTTAAAGCATACAAACAGGGGTGACAAAGCATCTCCCTGACGAGCGCCACGTCCCAGCGGGAAGAATTCCAAGCAGTGCCCATTTACTCTAACTAGGGATCTTGGATTTTTGTAAAAAGTTATGATCCACCTCACAAAGATATTGTTGAAGCCCATTTTACTAAGGGTCTTTTCTTAGAAAGTCCAGTCTGGTCTGGCTTAATAAGTTTTGTAATGTATTTTTGTAATCGATTTGCTATAGCAGAGGTCAAGATTTTAAGACCTACACATAGGAGGCTGATAGAGCGGGAAGAGGTACATAGAGGTGAATCTTTAGTGTGTTAATGAAAAACAATTATCAATACACCTGACCATGACCGTGGGGGTGTCCCATTTGGCTCTTTCAAGTGTATTAAAGCCAGAAAAAAGGCCTTTGAAGGCTGGAGGTGAATATACATGATATAAAGGTTAGTTTGTGCTTCCTGCTATTTACAAACGTTTATTAAAAGAAATTCAATCAAGACAAATTCTAGTATGTTTTAGGAGTGAAAGAAATTGTAGAGCTATTATATGCCCACATTGGCAGTTACTTTCACTGTGCAAGACTTATATCTGCAGTTCTTATTATTGGATAAATCAACTTCCTTAATGCTTTCTTTATTTTGCTGGACTTATTAGCAGAAAAAACAGACAGAGATAAATTGTAAAACAATACTGCAAAAGCAAAATTTTGTTTCAGGGATCCTGCTCAGTGTGGCCCGTGCCCAAACCCGCCAGTACTACTTTGTAAACACTTCCTCTACATGGACAGAGGCTCAGAGCATCTGTAGACGCAACTACACCGATTTGGCCACCATTGAAAACACAGCTGATGTTGATGCTTTTCTCAGCACTTCCTACAACTATACAGGTGAGTTTTTTTATTATTTGAGGGGAGATAACAAATTTAGACACATGCAGTGAAAACCTTAAATTGTTATTTCATTGTTAATAAAAGCATAACTGTATGTGATTATTGCTGTTTTTTTTAGGCAAAGCTTGGATAGGTCTCTATGATGAAAGTATAAACAGCTGGAAATGGTCCCTAAATGACAGCAGCTTCTATGGTCCAGGAGAATACACATTTAGAAACTGGAATGGTGGAGAGCCCAACAATTATTATGGACAACAGCACTGTGTTCGATTTTATGGACAGGGAAGTTGGGATGACATTGGGTGCACATACATAATGCCATTTATCTGCTATAATGGTAAGATTTTATTTAGTATAAAAAAGTTGAAATTGAAAATATCGAAAATTTATTGAAATGCATATTTTTTTCTTGTAGTTGTTCTCAATCTATTTATATATCCTTATTTGTATATTTGCAGGTACACTAGGTGGATCACCATCCTATGTTGTCAGTAACATTTCACTAAATTGGAATGAAGCGCAGAAGTTCTGCAGGGCCAATTATGTTGATCTGGCCAGGTAATAATAGCGACTATATATATATATATATATATATATATATATATATATATATATATGAATATAAGTATATATACACATATCTAGATAGATAGATAGATAGTTTAACGTTTTAAAGTTAAAAATTTTAAGTTTAAAATTGCTGTTTCTCTTTGTATATACTTCTTCCTGCTTTGTTTTTCCCCACTCAACAGAGTGTAGTCCTTCCTTCTGTTGACTATGCTGCATTTATTTCCTGCAATTTCAGCTGCCAAGTTGCTTTGTTACCATTATTCCTGTATTTTTGGTAACTTTTATTATCAAACCTTTGTTTACCAGGAAGGTCAACAGGAAAAAACTTACATCTCACACAAATAAAAGAAAAAGTCAGAAGCACATTCAGATAATTGAGGAGATCAATGTTTTAACTAGCAAGATAAATTATAGTGTTGTTAGGGCCAGGTAGGCAAAAGACAATTTTTACCAAGATGCCCACAAACATTTGGTAAAGTGAAGAATTTCCAATTATTGTAAAAAATAAAGATACTCCTCGGAACCTTTTTAATTTTTATCATTTCAACACATGCTTAAAAAGGGTCATCATTAGGATACATTATATACGCCATTAGAGGAGCTGACATATCGAGGCTCATCCCATCCAACTAAGAATGAACAGTGACGCCAGTTAAGCTTAGTTTAACTGTTTGCCAAAAGGAGTTATGAGAGCATTGATGAGGAAAGAGCCAGATGAGAGGAACTCTGATTTTTTGCAGGTTGATGGAAGAAACATGAACAGCTAAACATGATAGAACTGGTTAGCGCTAGCAGAGACCTAGAGCTGTGAAGGCCTAGAAGTGAAACCTACATGTAACGTCAGCTAGTAAAGGGGCCTGACTGCAACCAAGTGTGGTTTGCAGCAAACTGTAGTTAGTTAGCCTATGGAGCCAGTGAGTTAATAAAGAAAGCAGAAGGTTTGGTTTTAAGAGAAAGCATGATTTTGGGTAATAATTTGTTTTGTAACTACTAGTGAGAGTGTGCAGTGAGGAACTTTACCTGTAGCCTGTCTCATTCATTCTCCTGTTGTACAGAAACATTTAAACTGCCCAGCATGCCCGAAACCCGGGGTCTGTTCCACATAGCAGCGGCATGCACAGGGCTGATAGGCTAGAAGCACTGGAGCATCAGAGGGTAATTGGTTCACGGGCTGAATTAAGTCTTACAGTCTCAATTTTTGCTTAAGCTTCTTTAAGGATGGCCAGTGCTGCCTCCACATGTGGAATCAACTCAACTCTATTTAAATCATAGGTAGAAAATATTATTAATAAAAAAATGGAGGTGCAATACATGTGAGAAAATCAGTATAATTGGCATTGTAATACTTGCTCTTTCCATAAATTTTTTCTGTTGAAACTAAAAGATAATATCCCTTTACAGCAGATCAGTGATATATCAGGATATATCCTTAAATGGCCATTAACATAGGTCCTAAATTTGCGATACATTGAATTAAAATTTACTACAGAAGAGCATAAAGCAACGGTAAATTTAGCAGTTGTATAATGTGATTCATATCATTTCTTATATATACTTTTTACTATTCTCCAGCATAAGAAATCAAACAGAAAATGAAATCATCAAACAACTACTAAATGGCATCACTGCCTGGATTGGTCTGTATCGAGAAAAGCTGTGGTCTGATGGGAGCTTGTCTCTGTTTCGACACTGGGCTGACGGAGAGCCAAATAA
>NW_015151284.1:321823-324623 GCF_000732505.1 Cyprinodon variegatus | reverse complement strand
TCTGAGTTATATTCATTTTTATCATTTCAATAGTGGGAACCAATGCTCCACCTGATAACTACAGCTTTGTGGTAGAAACAATGAAAGACCATGGAGCAGTTAAACTCTTTGGTGTCTTCAGGAATTTCTTTTTGTCATGTTTGGTTAATTGTTTTTGTTGCTTATGGTTTATATTTATATTTAACTGTAATTATTGAATAACTACTTATCCTATATGCAATAGATATTTGGATCCTAATAATAACTTTAATGCAAGTGTCATGATCTGGCCTGTTTGCTCTCCCTTAATTGGTAATTTCTTCCACCTGCCTTTTTTCCTCCCTGCCTCAATTATAATTTATTCCTCTCACCTGTTTTTTTTTTTTTTTTTTTTTTTTTAAGGAGTATGTGGACTAAAACCCATTGCTAGGTGATAAATCTTTTAAAACTGTATAGCCTGTTAATTTTTTCTTTCTTTTTAAATGCTCCCTGTCAATTTCAGTTAGTTCTGCTATGAATTTGGATACGAAGAAAAAAAAGAATAAAAAGAAACAGGTGAGAGGAATAGGCAGGGAGGAAAAACAGCAGGTGAAAGAAAATACCAATTAAGCGAGAGCAAACAGGCCAGATCATGACACTTGCATTAAAGTTATAATTAGGATCCAAATATCTATTGCATATAGGATAAGTAGTTATTCAATCATTACAGTTAAATATAAATATAAACCATAAGCAACAAAAACAATTAACCAAACATGACAAAAACAAATTCCTGAAGACACCAAAGAGTTTAACTGGTCCATGGTCTTTCATTGTTTCTACAACAAAGCTGTAGTTATCAGGTGGTTTGCCATCCTAGATGTGTTAAAACTGGCCTTAAAAGATGAGTGGAAAAATATGAAATAAACAAGGCCATACAAAAACAAATTAACAGTCACATTCCGGTTTCTGCTTCTATCAAGACCAGTTTTTGATCCATAATTAATGGAATAATCATGAACATTAATTCATAAACATTTGTGAACAAAAAGTCATCTCAATGGTAACATTGGTTTAACAGTTTTAAACAATAAAGTTAACTTTATTGAATTACATTTTAAGTCAATCAATACATGTCATATATTAAGTGTTCATTAAACAACCATTAGTCTATTGTGTTTTGTTTTGCATCATGCAGTAAGTTTGAACCAATTAAAAAAGCCCCACAGGCCGTTTAGCTAACACCTAGAAAGTATAACGAAAATCATATTCAAAAGACAAATTTGTAAAAATCAAAGGGTTCATTCAATATACATTTATAATTTATTTGGCCAAAAGACAACCACAAATAGATCTTTTTTTTTTCATTAAGAATGCTAGCCAAGGCAACTTGGCACTAATATATCATCGCTTTAAATGGGTGTTGGGATACCACAATTTTATTAAACAAAATAAAGCTAAAACATGAAATGGATGTCTCACTACCAAGTGGTCACAGCTGAATCATTTAGCTGATTCATGGATGGTGTGCAGCAAGCTCAAGAAATGCCAAAGAGACCGCAGTAACTGCAGGAACTGTGAAGCAGACCCAAGCTCAACTGGAATATAATGGCGTGTCTATGTCAGTCTGACCCACTACAATAAGAAGTTACCTGGCTGTGTACTGTGGGTTACATAAAGCAGGGAAAGAAAACTTATGTCAGCTGGCATGGTGCAAGGGTGTAATAGCACAAATACAAAAGATATTTAACCAGTGATGACTTGTTTGGCCTTATGTCATCATTCAATTGCAGGCTGTCTAGGTGGTGTCCTGACAATGATGTGGGCTACAGTGATAATTGGAAAACTTTTTCGTGAAAAACCTGGATATCGACATCTCTTTTTATAGATGTTGGAGCTTGGCCTGTTTTTCTGTGCAGTCTTGTTTCTTTTACTGTGACTAACTATATGTGCTCTCTTTCATCCTCTTACATTACAAAAGGCTTGGAGCTCATCTGAACCCTGAGGAGTCTTTGGAGTTGAAATTGTACATGTACATGTATTTGTACATGTTGAGCTGATTATCAATGAGCATGTTTGAAGCTTGATGGAGCAGAAGTGGTTGGCAGTACACATATTGTTTTAAACAGAGACCTAGATTATGATTGGCCATATGTGACACACTAATGTGTATTCACATTATTATTGGTTTGGTTTTAAGAGAAAGCATGATTTTGGGTAATAATTTGTTTGAGTTGTAGTTGCACACTCTCACCAGAGGGTGGCACATTACTGCTGTTGAGACAGTATAGTGAGGTCATAGGTTCTCCTTTGCAATATGGCAGAAGCAAGGCATTGAGGAACTTCACCTGTCGCCTTTCTCATTCATTCTTCTGTTGTACAGAAACATTCAATCTGCCCAATATGCCCGAAACCCGGGGTCTGTTGCACATAGTGGACGCATGCACAGGGCTGATAGGCTAGAAGCACTGGAGCATCAGAGGGTAATTGGTTCACAGGCTAAATTAAGTCTTACAGTCTGAATTTTTGCTTAAGCTTCATTAAGGATGGCCAGTGCTGCCTCCACATCAGGAATCAACTCAACTCTATTTAAATCATAGGTAGAAAATATTATTAATAAAAAAATGGAGGTGCAATACATGTGAGAAAATCAGTATAATTGGCATTGTAATACTTGCTCTTTCCATAAATTTTTTCTGTTGAAACTAAAAGATAATATCCCTTTACAGCAGATCAGTGATATATCAGGATATATCCTTAAATGGCCATTAACATAGGTCCTAAATTTGCGATACATTGAATTAAAATTTACTACAGAAGAGCATAAAGCAACGGTAAATTT
>NW_015151284.1:316029-321792 GCF_000732505.1 Cyprinodon variegatus | reverse complement strand
TCTAAATATTCCATTATGTTCCATGTTCTAAATGTTCCATTATGATACACAAGATAATGCTGTATTAATTTCCTGTAGGTAAACTCTTAGCCCTTCTTGGGTAACAGCATTGCTGACTACCCGCTGTCTCTAAACACACTATATTATAGACCTGCTCTTCAATGAGTCAATTAGGAGTGGTAAACTGTTTGGGCAATAAAAAATAAAATAAAATTGTATGTGTTACGCTCAAAATTGCAGGTTTTAGTAAAAAGAAACTGAGTCCACACAGAATAGGGTTTTTTGGCTCCTGCAGGAGGAGAGAGCCATGTTCAGCCACATCTGCTCTCTGATGAGTCTCCTCAGCAGAAGCCTTTTATTAGAAGATCATAGCACATGGGGTGGGTTACAGAACAGTGTTCTTCTGACAAGGCAATTGATCAGGCCATAGGACAAAATGCTCCTCTTGATTGAATCACAGAACAGAGCGGTCTCCCAATGACTGTGATTATCCTTGCACAAACAGCAGTTTTCTACCAAAGTTGCATGACAGTTTGCAGTAAACAAAGTTAAGCATCTCATTTTAATGTTCTATATGCACATGCATTAATTTTATAATCATAAACCTGACATTTCCCTCCTCTTGTGCATAGAGAACATCAGCATGTAGCACTTCTAAAAAGATTTTTAGTACACACATCATAAATGCATTACAGATAGGGAATTCAGTAATCAAAAATCAATATGTAAAACACAAAAATATGAAAAGGATTAAAATGTAAAACTTAAGCAAAAATGTAAGATTTATCAAGCTTCAAAAATCTGTCCCTTGAGTAGGCGCAAAAACTCTCAAATAGAGAAAAAATTCCTACCCAACCCCTCCCTAGGAGGCGATCATTATCCCTGTAACATATTACACAGTTGCAAATCATCAGTATCTTTATCAGCATCTTGGCGGAGTTGAAAATAAGTAACAGCGGAACACTGGATTAAAGTGGATCCTATCATTCTCTGAATCATTGACTGGAGACATGGCATTAAGCAACAAATAAAAAGAAAAAATATGAAAAACAATCCTACAAATGGTAAAGCTATTTTCATCAGCACCTGCCACCATGATCCCATGGTGAACCAACTTGTCCATGGTGCTGGATTTGCACCGGAGGTGTGAACAGTCTGTTTTGTTCAAACCTTCAGCAACGCACTTGGAATGCTGCCACCACATCTTGGCACTGTAGGGATGACTTGGTGTGGATCCATCAAAAAACCATTCTGGTTTTCCTTTGCTTCTGGCAGTCAATTTGAGTCCATAAGAGCACCAGTCCAATGGTCACCATCAAGCAGCAGAGCCACTTTAGTTTTCCCATCCTCACCAATCTCTCTAAGGCAGCACCCACTAACCAGGACTCTACAGGATTGGGTTAGGTTGGTTTCTTCACCAGCATTGAGACGAAAAGCTCTAAATTGCTTAACCCCTTTGTAGCTGGGCTTCACCACAAATCCCTACCTTAGTCGTGGGGTCCCTGTGACAGTGACTGGACTTCCTGTTAGGGAAAATCTTTAATCAGCTTACAATTACTCTGATGGATCCAAGTGTTTCTCTCCTGGATCTTCACAGCTGTTGGAGTTGCTAGTTGAACAATGTAGGGTCCTTCCCACAGAGGAGCTGCCCAATTTTCCCCTGATGATTTTAATTAGCACTCGGTCTCCAGGCTTCAGGCCTTCCTGTGGGGAAACAAAAGAAGCTCTGGGCAGATTACATGTTCTTCGCAGCATGTGAGACATGCTCTGCAAAAATTTTTAAAGTAGTTATTTAATCCTGCAGTTGGATTAAATGTTTATTGTTTATTTTACTATACTCATCAACATTCTTGCGACTACAACTAGTTATAGCTTTCACATGGTCCCAGACCAACTTTTGATCAAAAGATTTAGGCCTACCCTTTGCTGTGCAGAGCAGTCCTCAGAGGGAGTCGTCACCAGGATGCCCAGGGCAGGGCTGGCAAAGGGAGGACAACTGTCGACAGATTCTTGGCCTTGGTCCCACACGGTCCTGGACAATTGGATCTTGACTTCCGGGTTTTGGCACCAAAGTGTTACGTTCAAAATTGCAGGTTTTAGTAAAAAGAAATTGAGTCCACACAGAATAGGGTTTTTTGGCTCCTGCAGGAGGAGAGAGCCACATTCAGCCACATCTACTCTCTGATGGGTCTCCTCAGCAGAAGCCTTTTATTAGCAGATCATAACACATGGGGTGGGTTACAGAACAGTGTTCTTCTGACAAGGCAATTGATCAGGTCATAGGACAAAAGGCTCCTCTTGATTGAATCACAGAATAGAGCGGTCTCCCGATGACTCAGATTATCCTTGCACAAACATCAGCAGTTTTCTACCAAAGTTGCATGACAGTTTGCAGTAAACAAAGTTATATGCACATGCATTAATTTTATAATCATAAACCTGACAGTATGTGCTATGTGGGCATGTTGGAGGTGATCCATAAAGATTGCGTGTGCAAAGGAGAAGACGTTCAGACAGGGCTGCTTTGCAACATTTAAAAGAGCAGATAATGTGTGTGAAACTGTCTATTTGAGACTGCCTCTAAAATGAAGATGAAGTTCTAAGCCATGAAGGTGGTGGTTATGTGAATCATAATTATTTAAGAAATAATAAGAGTGATAATATTGGTCACTGTTATTTCTAGTGCACTTAATATGAATATGTATTCTAAAGTGCTAAAAAAGTAAAAGAAAAAAAAAATCAACTAACAAGAGTCACATTTAAAATATTTAAAAGTTCAGCTCCTCTCCCTAAACCCTCTGTGACAGAGATAGATAGACAGAGTCACAATCAAGCTCACACCAAGATAAAGTTCTGAACAGTTGGTTTCTCCTCCATCAACTCCTTACAACACTTACTTGGCTCAAAATATTGGGTAACAAGGTAGGACTATAATCATTTGACAAGACCCGCATGTGCTTCATACAAAAGCTGTAAAGAACATTGAGGATGAAAAGATCTGTATGATACAAATTAGGGATGCAGTCTTCAGGCTGGGACCTGTTCTCTGGTGGCTGTTAATGTTTAGTTTTGTTTTATTTCTAAACATGCATTAATTATAGGTGGAAGTGATCTGTGTTTGCAATTCAGTGTGCAAACCATTTTTCTTGGTCTGCCTTCATTAATGCAGATCATATGATAAAACCAAGAACATTTATGGGGAATGATATGCAAATAAAGACACTTAACGCATGCAAAACAATTTTTCAAATAGAAAAAAACTCAACAGCGGCCACAATTTTGGGGTTCTTATACTTCTGAAAGTGAGATGCAAAATAAAAATAAATAATATATATCCGTTTGATGTTGCCACAAAGAAGGCAGTGGTATAATGCCAGATGATGGAGATTCTGCACAGGACAGCAAATAATCAACAACAAAAACAAAGCAATTAAACCTGAATTGACCTAAAATAAATTGGCATCTTTATACAAGAATAGAATATGGAAAGAAAAGCAAAAAAATCATGGGAGCAGTTAGGGAGGATAAAAACATTTCAATGCAACAGGAATTTTTTTCTCCCTTAATTTAATAAAACATAACCATGGCTATGAGGGGCATTTTAAAAGTTACTTAATATTATCGTTATTAATATTTACTTCATTAGTACTTAATTATCATAATATACTTATTCATACTTTACAGCTTGTTAGAGATGGACATTAGAAATGCTAACCATTATATAAAGATACATAATTGAATACTTTTTCTTTGTTAAATGTAGGAAGACAATGTTTCTACTGTTATTACTTTATTTGGAAGATTTGTGGTTGGGCTGTGTGCCAAAAACTGCAGCTTTAGACTTTTGAGGAACGCCTGATGCTGACGTTCAGTTTTCTGTTACATATAGACAAGATAAATACAGGGAACACTGTGATACGGTAATGACTTTGGATAAATATAGGGGGCAAAGTCTTTTTACTACTTCATCTGATCTTGTAGTAGCCCAAGACCTTCTCTATATTGAATGATTATCATCAACATTATTTTATACTTAATTTAAGTAAATTCTGTTAATAGGTAAATATGTTTTTTCTTTTCTTTTTTTGCATTATTCAGAGAGCATTACTAAAGAAATGTTCTGCAAGCTCATCTTTTCTTTATAGCTGCTCTTAAGCTGCGAATAGAAGATGCCATCTGCTAATTTTAATGGGCAGAACCAAATGAGTTTGTTTATCATAACGTCTGCTCAGCAATCTTTGTAGATCAATGCCAGCATGCCCACTTATTTCAATTTATCATCCCCCCTGTTTGGAATCTTTGAAGTTCAGACCTTTAATGACATTTATGATGGACTTCAGTCTTATTTCTGTAGTCTTGTGGTGACTTTTGAAAATGCAGGCATCCGAAACACTTGCCTTGAGCAGTGTAGACATGAAAAATGTGCATACTGTAATTGTTAAAACAAAAGTATTTAATGTCTTTAAACTCATTGTCTTTTTTTTCCACACGTTACCACTGAAGAAGAAGAAGCTCCATCTTGTTCTGGCTGTCAGTGTTGTCCATCAGGTACCGAGTGCAACACCACCAATGGCAGTTTTGAATGTATTGACCCCTGTGTCAACTATATTACATTGAATGATCCCTGGCGTTCAAGAGAAAATAGAAATGATACAATACACTGTGATCGAAACAACCACTGGAGTGGTTGGTATCGCTTTTATTTGGGGCAAATCAGCGCTCAGATTCCAAACGAATGTATAGAAGAAAACCGGTGTGGAACACACGCTCCTTTGTGGATAAACGGGACACAACCAACTCAGTTAAATGAAATCGTCAATCGCACTGTGTGTAACGCCTGGTTGGGTTCCTGTTGCCATTTTGCAACTCACACAATCCAGGTCAAGCTGTGTAATGGATACTACGTCTATAAACTTCAGCAGCCATCGACATGCCGGTTGGCATACTGCGCAGGTACTGTCACCACAAAAAATACCATTGTGGATTAGTTTGAGGGAGTTAATCTACATCTTCTTGGCTTATTAGATACTGCAGCATTTAATAATTTTTATTTGATTTTAATTTACATAAGTATACATATATATATATATATATATATATATATATACACACTTTATTGCAATAATGTTGTGCAGAATTCAGTACAAGATGTTTTTTTGACCCTTTGGTTTTGTATATATATATATTATGGTGTGATGTTCTATCATTGTTGTATTAAACAGTGATGAACGAATGTAGTGCCCAAATCAAATTGACTTATCTTTAACTTTCTGTTTATTAAAAATGATGTTTCATTCTGCCATACCTTTTGTATATGTATAGAACCTACACTCTTTAGAGTATTAGGACAAGATGAGACAAGCATAACTCTGCAGTGGGATAAGCTCAACAGCACCAGCTTTGTTCTCCAGTTTAATGGCACAGAGAAAAACATCAGTGCACCCGATGGAAATGGACCAGTGAACCACACAGTCTCATCTCTGTCTGCTGGAACTAAATACGTGTTTACTCTCTTCTCTGTGTTTGGGAATGCGAGGGGCAGTGGAATACAACTAACAGCTGCCACAGGTAACATGTTCAATTGCATTCTTATTATGTAACATTATATTTTACATTTCTTATTTTGTTTGAAATTACTTAAATCATCATAATTGCTTCAAAAAGAGTGTTTTATTCTATCTCCATTATAAATAGCTTTATATATATAGCTTTTATATAAACAACTGAGATTTAAAAACAACATTGAAACAACGTTTAAACATT
>NW_015151284.1:310759-313039 GCF_000732505.1 Cyprinodon variegatus | reverse complement strand
TAATTAAAGCCAGCTAATGAATACCGTATGATCTTATTCACAGCTGATAACATGTTAACATTGATTAAACAAAAAACTGGCCTCACCATTACAAATGTTCCACTGGGATGTGATCAGTATTGCTTATTTTAATACGGTATCAGTAAATGGCAAAAACTTGAGTTAGACAGCTTTAAGGCCATTGGGTGTTATCATAAAGAATTCTTATATTTGACACAGAGATAAAACCACCAAGCCTTGTAGACTTAGATTGATTAATCCATGAGTTATTTCTTTTAGCTCCTGAAATTGCAGAATCCTTCAGAGTATTAGAACAAAACGAGACCAGTATCACTCTGGAGTGGGATAAAATCAACAACAACATCAGCTTTGTTCTCCAGTTTAATGGCACAGAGACAAACATCACTGTACCAAATGGAGATGGACGAATAAACCACACCATCTCATCTCTCTCTCCTGGAACTAAATACCTATTTACTCTCTTTTCTGTGTTTGAGAGTGTCAGAAGCAGTGGAGTGCAAATTATTGCTGTCACAGGTAAGATGTTGGATGTGACACCTATGTCTTTTTAACAATTTAAATCTCTATAGCTGTGTACTATTAAAATTATGGTCATAGTATCTGTAACAGCGTCTACTTAAATATTAATAAATTGTTTCTTTTAAAGTAGTTTATTATTTTTTGGGGGGAAAAAGTCAAAAAATATGCATCTTCACATTATTTAGGAATTTAGACCAAAGGAGAAAAAAAAAATGCCAGAAACAGTTTTTGGCCACTTGGTGGGAGTGTTTTCAAGCAAAGACAGAACAGCATTGATTTATGTAATTAAAGCCAGCTAATGAATACGGTATAATCTTATTCACAGCTGATAACATGTTAACATTGATTAATCAAAAACTGGCCTCACCATTTCAAATGTTCCACTGGGATGTCATCAGTATTGCTAATTTTAATATGATATCAGTAAATGGCAAAAACTTGAGTTATACAGCTTTTGGGCCATTGGGTGTTATTGTAAAAAATGCTTACATTTGACTCAGAGATAAAACCGTCAAAACCTGGTAGAATTAGGTTGATTTATCCATGATTTTTTCTTTTAGCTCCTGAAAATGCAGAATTTTTCAGAGCATTAGAACAAGATGAGACCAGTATCACTCTGGAGTGGGATAAAGTGAACAACAACATCAGCTTTGTTCTCCAGTTTAATGGCACAGACATTAACATCGGTGTACCAAATGGAGATGGACCAATAAACCACACCATCTCATCTCTCTCTCCTGGAACTAAATACCTATTTACTCTCTTTTCTGAGTTTGAGAGCGTCAGAAGCAGTGGAGTGCAAATTTTTGCTGTCACAGGTAAGATGTTTGACGTAACACATGTGTCTTTTTACCAATTTAAATCTCTATAGCTGTGTACTATCATAATTAGTCAGTGTATTTGTAACAGAGTTTACTTAAATGTGAATAAAGTGTTTCTTTTTTTGTTTTTATTATTATTTTAAAAAAGTAAACAACTGTGACTGTTCACATAATTGAAGAATTTAGACCAAAAGAAAAAAAATGCCAGAAACTGTTTTTGGCCACTACATGGGAGTGTTTTCAAGCAAAAACAGTACTGCATTGATTGATGTAATTAAAGCCAGCTAATGAATACCGTATGATCTTATTCACAGCTGATAACATGCTAACATTGATTAAACAAAAAACTGGCCTCACCATTACAAATGTTCCACTGGGATGTGATCAGTATTGCTTATTTTAATATGATATCAGTAAATGGCAAAAACTTGAGTTAGACAGATTTTGGGCCATTGGGTGTTATTATAAAAAATTCCTATATTTAACACAGAGATAAAACCACCAAGCCTGGTAGACTTAGATTGATTAATCCATGAGTTATTTCTTTTAGCACCTGAAAATGCAGAATCCTTCAGAGTATCAGAACAAGATAAGAGCAGTATCACTCTGGTGTGGGATAAAGTGAACAACAACATCAGCTTTGTTCTCCAGTTTAATGGCACAGAGATAAACATCGGTGTACCAAATGGAGATGGACCAATAAACCACACCATCTCATCTCTCTCTGCTGGAACTAAATACCTATTTACTCTCTTTTCTGTGTTTGAGAGCGTCAGAAGCAGTGGAGGGAAAATTATTGCTGTCACAGGTAAGATGTTTGATGCGACATCTATGTCTTTTTAACAATTTAACTCTCCATAGCCGTATACTATTAAAATTATGGTCATAGTATCTGTAACACCGTCTTCTTAAATATTAA
>NW_015151284.1:309860-310439 GCF_000732505.1 Cyprinodon variegatus | reverse complement strand
TACGTGGGAGTGTTTTCAAGCAAAAACAGTACTGCATTGATTGACATATTAAAGCCAGCTAATGAATACCGTATGATCTTATTCACAGCTGATAACATGTTAACATTGATTAATCAAAAAACAGGCATCACCATTCCAAATGTTCCACTGGGATGTGATCAGTATTGCTAATTTTAAAATGATATCACTAAAAGGCACAAACTTGAGTTAGACAGATTTTGGGCTATTGGGTGTTATTATAAAAAATGCTTACATTAGGTTGATTAATCCATGATTTCTTTTCTTTTAGCTCCTGAAAATGCAGAATCCTTCAGAGTATTAGAACAAGATGAGACCAGTATCACTCTGAAGTGGGATAAAGTGAACAACAACATCAGCTATGCTCTCCAGTTTAATGGCACAGAGATAAACATTGGTGTACCAAATGGAGATGGACCAATAAACCACACCATCTCATCTCTCTCTGCTGGAACTAAATACCTATTTACTCTCTTTTCTGTGTTTGAGAGCGTCAGATGCAGTGGAGTGCAAATTTTTGCAGTCACAGGTAAGATGTTTGACACAACACCTCTGCTTTTT
>NW_015151284.1:290896-308893 GCF_000732505.1 Cyprinodon variegatus | reverse complement strand
AGAAACTGTTTCTGGCCACTAGGTGGGAGTGTTTTTAAGCAAAAACAGTACTGCATTGATTGACATAATTAAAGCCAGCTAATGAATACCGTATGATCTTATTCATAGCTGATAACATGTTAACATTGATTAATCAAAACACAGGCCTCACTATTCCAAAAGTTCCACCGAGATTTGATTGGTATTGCTAGTTTTAATATAACAGTAAATGGCAAAAACTCGAGTTGGAGCATAAGGTATTAATATAAAGAATTCTAATATTTGACTCAGACATAAAACCACCAAGCCTGGTAGAATGAGATTGGTTAATACATGTTTGATTTCTTTTAGCTCCTGAAAATGCAGAAGCCTTCAAAGCACTAGAACAAGATGAGACCAGTATCACTCTACAGTGGGATATTGTCAACAAAAACATCAGCTTTGTTCTCCAGTTTAATGGCACAGAGATAAACATCGGTGTACCAACTGGAGATGGACCAGTAAACCACACCATCTCATCTCTCTCTGCTGGAACTAAATACCTATTTACTCTCTTTTCTGTGTTTGAGAGCGTCAGAAGCAGTGGAGGGAAAATTATTGCTGTCACAGGTAAGATGTTTGATGCAACACCTCCGTCTTTTTACCAATATAAATTTTTATATTTGTACTCTCAAGATTATAGTGACTGTTTTAGTAAGCATCTACTTAAATGTGAAGAAAGTGTTTCTTTTAAAGTATTTTATGTGTGTTATTTAAAAAAAAAAGTCAGCAATTGTGCATTTTCACATAATTTAATAATTTAGACAAAAAAAAATGTCATAAATTGTTTCTGGCCACTAGGTGGGAGTGTTTTCAAGCAAAGACACTACTGCATTGATTAATGTTACTAAAGCCAGCTAAAAAATACTGTCTAATCTTTTTCATTGCTGATAACTTTTGTTAATATTGATTAATGAAACAGATTACATCCCAGTGGAGCCTTTAGAATGCTGAGGACTGAGTATTGCTAATTTTAATGTCATGACAATAAATGGCAAAAACTCAGGTTAAACAGCTTTTGGGCCATTGGGTGTTTTAATAAAGAATTCTTAAACTTGACTCAGACATAAAAACCACCAAGCCTGCTAGACTTAGATTGATTAATCCATGATTTATCTCTTTTAGCTCCTGAAAATGCAGAATCCTTCAGAGTATTAGAACAAGATGAGACCAGTATCACTCTGGAGTGGGATAAAGTGAACAACATCAGCTTTGTTCTCCAGTTTAATGGCACAGAGATAAACATCGGTGTACCAAATGGAGATGGACCAATAAACCACACCATCTCATCTCTCTCTGCTGGAACTAAATACCTATTTACTCTCTTTTCTGTGTTTGAGAGCGTCAGAAGCAGTGGAGGGAAAATTATTGCTGTCACAGGTAAGAAAATATATGCGACATCTATGTCTTTTTAACAATTTAAATCTCCATAGCCGTATACTATTAAAATTATGGTCATAGTATCTGTAACAGCGTCTACTTAAATATTAATAAAGTGTTTCTTTTAAAGTATTTTATGTTTATTTTTTGGGGGGAGAAAAGGTAAAAAATTGTGCATCTTCACATATTTTAAGAATTTAGACCAAAAGAAAAAATGCCAGAAACTGTTTCTGGCCACTAGGTGGGAGTGTTTTCAAGCAAAGACAGAACATTGATGGATGTAATTAAAGCCAGCTAATGAATAACGTATGATCTTATCCATAGCTAATAATTTTTGTTAATATTTATTATTTAAGAACATTCCTTATCATTCTAAATTCTTATAATTATGTTTAATCCAAACCATTGTCTGACAAAAGATCAATTTAATTTCACCTACAGTTTGTATTTGAACAAGCAGGACAAGGCTAAAAATGATCTACTGCCTCGACAGTAGTGTTGACTTGTAATGGAGCAAAGACATTACTACATTGGCTAAGGGTACTTAAGAAAGCTGAAGAATAATCTGCTTTATTTAAGGACTACTTTATTCAAAGGTTACAAAATTTGTTTAAACTGAATAGTCAAAACATAAATAAAACCAAAGTGTTATTCATAATACTAATATGAATAACACTCTGGTTATTACCTTTTAATACCTTTTATTTTGGACCCTACAAGCCTGGTAAAGTTAGTTATTGATACATGATTTTTCTTGTCTAGCTCCCCAAAAACCTGAAGCTGTGAGAGCATCAAACCAAAATGAGAGCAGCATCACTCTGCAATGGAATAATATCAACAAAAACATCAGCTTTGTTCTTCTGTTTAATGGCAAAGAGACAAACATTGTTGCACCACATGGAGATGGACCAGTCAGCTACACAATCTCATCTCTGTCTGCAGGAAATAAACACACTTTTACCCTATTTTCTGTGTTTGAGAATGTCAGAAGCAGTGGTGTAAAATTTACAGCTGTCACTGGTAAGACGTTAAACAAAAACCCTATTTGGTTGTAGCTAATCATGTATGTACAGTATTGTATTTTGATTATGCTAGGCAATATAGCTACAACAATCAGCATCTCAATTGTAGCAAGACTGTGTTCTATTTTAATCTAAGTATAGTTTTCCTTTTTAAAATTCTGTTATTCAGTCTGATCTACTGCCAGTTTTAAGGCAGTAGACCAGACCTTCACTGATGCATCCACTTGCTTGCAGTCATTTCAATGTACTTCTTTAAATGATGTAAATTAACAAGGTTCTTTATTTTTAATTCAAGTCACTTCAATCATACACACTTGAAAAACTAAAACTTACTAGCATCTAGTCTTTAACTTGGCATGATTCCCTCCTCCTTGATTAGCATGTAGTGATAGTTGACATACTTGAATAGTGTAATTGATTTGACAGCAATCCCATCACAAAGCATGCCTGCAAAGATAGTAGAAAGTAAACCACAGTTATAACAGCATAGCCAGACTCAGAGTGAGAAACCTGCCAAGGCTCATGGGGGGTTTGGGAAGACAGGAACAGGTGCAAAAAAAGAAACATAGAGGCAATAATCCATGAATACTTTGAGTGTTAGAGAAGGTAATGGTATACTAGCTAAATAGATGGTTTAGTCTGGGGTGAAAACAGTTCAAGCAGATAAGCTCTGAGCTGATTTTCAGATCAAAAGTATGAAAGTATGAATGATGAAAGGATGGTGTTACAGTAAGAAAAGTGCCAGACCATATGTAGCTACTTTGACAAGAATCACATGGTTTAAAAGTTTTGTAATTACCAGCATATAATACAGGCATTTAGTAACTGTAAATCTACTTTGCATTTTTAAATCAGCCACTTGTTCTATAAATACATGATGAGCTTTGGATGTCTTTTCAAACATGGTTAGTCTGACTATGCAAAATTGTATATCTTCTCTAATAGTTCCTCACAATGCAAACGATTTCATACCAATAGCCCAAAATGAGACCAGTATAACTCTGCAGTGGAAGAAAGTCATGAAAAACGTCAGCTTTGTTCTTCAGTTCGAGGGTTTTGAGACTCACATCAGTGCACCAGATGGAGAGGGGCCAGTAAACCATACAGTCTCATCTCTCACTGCTGGAACTAAATACACATTCACTCTGTTCTCTGTGTTTGAGAATGTGAAAAGCAGAGAAATTAGAATTGCTGCAGCGACAGGTGAGATCATTGGGTCAATTCTTAAATTTTTTGTTTTACTTCTTGGATGGCTTTAATATGAAAGAGATGAAAGCAAAACAAACGCCAAACAATGTGAAGCAAACTGAAAGAATTGTTCAACATTAAATTAAGGAATGTTGTACTGTTTTTAATATAAAACAATTTCAGCACCTCTGAATGCAATAAGCTTCAGACCATCAGAACAAAATGAGACCAGCATCACTCTCCAATGGAATAAATTCATCAACAACATCAGCTTTGTTCTCCAGTTCAATGGCACAGAGACAAACATCAGTGCACCAGATGAAGATGGACCAGTAACCTTTACCGTCTCGTCACTTAAGGCTCGTACAAACTACACATTCACTCTCTTCTCTGTGTTTGAAAACATAAGAAGCAGTGGATTCAGCATCTCTGCAGCTACTGGTAAGATACTCAACCTCCGTAGGATATGCAGTAGATCTACGAATTTCTCATGACACCAAAGTTTCAATGCTTTAAATAGCTTTAATCTCTTGCTCAGTCTTTCTTTTTGCTGTCTCAATCATTCTGTTTTGAACAGTATCTTACAGTTATTGTTCCTTGATTAATCATGCATTCATTTGAATATTGGACATTTTTTCAATAATGAAAAGCATCATGGTTCATGAAAATTTATTTTTTTCCCCCTTTTCCTGTCAACAAAAAAAAACTTCTCGAAAATGTGAAACCTTCATCATTAGGCCCAAGTGAGTGAACTCATTTGCCCTCTTTTCTTGCTTTTCTTATTTCCTTATTTGAAAAATAGAATTGTATTACATTCCTATATGCTGACATCTATATTTACTTTAATAGTTATCATGTCAGTTAATTATCCACATTTTGTTTTATGGTAAAAATTAATTTCTTTTTCAACAGATTATATTATGTCACTTCACGTGAAGTTAGCTATTCCCAGCACAATGTCACCATCAGAGATGGAGGATGCATTGGTAGAGGTGAGACACATTTATCTTTTTTTTTTGTCTCTTTTTATGTTTGTGTGTTTACTAACAACTGAATTATTTATGTATGTGCTTTTAAATGCAGCTCTACAAAAAATATAATTTGCCGCCACAGCTTTCATTGAAAGTTTCTTCTTCCAAACCATGAGTTCCCTGGAAAAGTCAGATGGTGAAGTCCCTCAGCACCAGTGTTGTGTTGTCTTTCTCAACCTTAACTGGTTTAGATTATTTGACCTTTTTGGAATATCGTCATTTAAAGCCTCTCTATTTTGTCACATTTTTAATTGTTGTGGTTAAATAGGACCTCAGTTCAGATTTTTATTATATTTTCATAAGTCTTTAACTTGCATATGTTTTCTAACTTTGTTGCCTTAAAATAAAGCCTTATGTTTTTTTCCAAAAATTGTTTTGGGAAAAATTTCCCAAAGGAAATACTGAAAAACAGATGCAAAAATAATTTAAAAAAATAAAAAATGGTGCTTTTCACTGTAATGTTGTACAAAAATCACTGCGTCTGAATTTTTATGTTATTGTTTTTATTCTTTTGAATAGCCTTTTTCTATAAGGCATGGGCAAGTTTACCCTATACACTGTATAGAGGACATGCAGCTGACGTGAGGAAAGCAAAGCTAATACTTATTGTGAGTGTCATGGTAAATATGATCCTTTCCACTAAAGAGTAAAGTGGAAATTACCAGCACCTTGTGTTTAAGTGCTTTGCTTGTGGTAAAGAAGAAGAACATGGTTGATCCACAGATTATCCTGACCTGCTACTTGGGCAAGAAAGTTATAGGGTCATCTCCTGGTTCCAGTAAATTATGTGCTCACTGGTGTACACTACAGATCTCATGAGAAAAATTCTATAGGTCTGAACAAAGTTCATGCACTACTCTACCGGCTACTATCCTCACTGGACTGCTTGCCAGCATCTGGTAAAATCAAACAATAATGGTTATTCTAAAACTAACAAAAGTTTAAATGGCCTTGTGTAGGCTACAAACATGAGACAGAACATTTAACAATGCAGTACTCACCATACAGGATAATTTCGCTGCGCTCTGCCATGTTGAAAGGTCAAAGTTTGCTTTATCTCAGCAACTTGTGTATAGGAAAAATCCAGCTTTTGAGTGAAAATGACAAAATAAGTCAGTGCTCATGTGCAATTTTCATGCCCGTTTTTAGTATTTACCATAATTACAATACTACAAGAAGGCAGCATGGGCTGAATGGTGCTGAAGAGTTTAGCAGTGTTGCCTTGCAGCGAGAAGGTTCTAGTTTCCTGAACTCTATTCATTCTGCATGAAGTTTGTATGTTTTCCCCGTTCATGCATGGGTTCTCTCCTGGTACTCTGGCTTCCTCCCAAAGTCCATTAAACATGACTGTTAGGTTAATTGGTTTCTTTACATTGCCCTTAGGTGTGAGTGTGTGTGCATGGTTATGTGTCGTTTTGCGTCTCTGTGTTGCCCTACGACAGACTGGTGACCTGTTCAGGATGAACCCTGCCTCTCCCCAATAGATTGTCAGAGATAGGCACCGGCCCCACCATGAATCTGACAAGGACTAAACAGGAGAAGATGGATGGATTTTGTTTACATGGGATTTAAGGAGTGCTGCTATGTGCATGAGCAGTAAGCTCTAAAGTTTCTTGGTAATAGAGTCAAAGTCATAAAAGTAGTTTTAAGCTAAATTATACTATGATTCTGTGATGATCAATAATACTATGCATCTGGCGTTATAGTTATAAGTTTCTTTGTTTGCATAATGTCAGTTTTTGTGGAGGTCTGTAGAGGACCCAAATGCAGAGACGGAAGCTGAGATTGTTTCTTGCAGATCTGATAATGATAATGAGTAGTGGCAACGGAAGCATAAATCCAGAAATAACTAATCGAGGAATACAGGAACCACAGCAAAGGGGAACCCCAATTTTAAGGAGGGAATGAGGATAATCCACCAAACAGTAACTGCAGAGGATGAGTATATATGCCAAACAGAACAAAAAATTGAGTGATCAATATATTCAAAACAGGTGTGGAAAGAAGGATCTAGAAGGAAGCTAAGGATGTACAAACATGAAACCTGGCATATGTCATCATCAGACATGTCTAGAGCTTGCATTGAAGGAATATTTTTTATATCATGTATGATTCGGCTGTGAAGCTACTTTGTTCAGGGACTTGAAATCGGTCAAATTTCGAACTGAAATCTTTGAAAATGACCTCCGTTTTTCATCATTACCATGGCAACATGGACGAACGATTATACCAACATGAAAGTTGGTACAGTATAATCGTTCCGTAAAGCCAGATTATTGTCACAATTAAACATCCATATCAATATCTACTATACTTGCTGATTAATGAACCAACACATTCAACACAAGCTTTTGTTAATTTTGCACATTTTGCCAATTTTGCACTTTTTTAAAAGAGGACTGTGTCTGTTTAAAAATATTTTCTACAAAAAATGCTCTAACACACTGTTCTCTTGTCTGTCCTGAAATAAAAAGTGAAAGCATGACATCGATACGCCTTATTATGCCAGTCTATGCCAGTCGCACCGCCGGTCTACGGGGGTCTGAGCGGCTCCAACAGAAATAATATTTGAAGGCAGGATGGTAATCTGGATGAACTGACTACACTGACGATGTTTCCAGATGGACTTTCTCACTTCAAAATAGATTCAAACTACATTTTACCCACTGATCAGCAAATGTAGCTGCCATTGTTACAGGCAAAGAAAGGATAGGGTAGCTCCGCCCAACGCGCATCAGACCCACTTTTCCAGAGCGCAGCTAGAGCAGCAGAGATGCTTCAGGCGCGCATTCGAGCCAAACTTGTGCAAGCATAAAAAATGAAGCAGCACATGCGTTTTTGCTGCCCTTGATGCTTTAGGTGTGGGTGACCAGACGTCCTCTTTTTTCCGGACATGTCCTACTTTTGATACCCAAAAAAAAATATCCGGGGGAATTTTAAAATTGTCCAGGATTTTGGTCGACTACAGTGCAGCAGAACCAGGCTGTGAGCTCTGGGGCTGGTCGGGGGCGGGGACAGAGCGACCAAGCCCGACCCAGTGATGGTAGCCTGTACGCCGGCAGCTCCGTGCCCACGGTAAGGCAGGCGGAGGGAAGCACGGGGCTGTTGGTGTCCAGGCTACGGTCACTGGGTCGTGTCACTGGTGGGGTTCCAGGACCAGCCCCGAAGCTCACAGCTCAGTTCCAATGCCCGGTCCAATCCAGTTAACAGTATGTAGGCCTTAGTCCTCGACCTGGCCGACTGGGGTTCGACTCTGACCTGTGGTCCTTTTCCACATGTCTCTTCTACTCTCTCATACCCCCTTTCCTGTCAGCCTACAGAAAATTTTATCAAATTAAGTTGAATGTTTGGAAAATTTTTCTCAAATCAAATGAAAATTCCCCAAATGAGGCTATCCCCGGAATTTAGTAGACAAAACGTACACATCAGATCTGATGATGATCTCTTAAACAACAGCCAGAGAAAAGGAAAACAGTTGGATGAGTCATGACTTACTCTCCTCATAGTTATGCTGTTAAATAATGGAATATATTAAAATCTGATCCAGAGATCATTTCCATCTTTAAAAGATCTGCCTTTATTTGTTTATAAAACAGGACAAATCTGAAAAGATCACAAGATCCATGCTAATTTTCACCACAAAAAAGCATAACCAACTACAGAAGACTCATAACTGGCCACACCAACAACTAAAGAAATGACACATGAAATGGCCTCACTCCACTTCTGTGGGAGTCAAACAGGTGTTGTTGCCACCTAGGGGCAGAGACCAAGACTTGCTTCTAAGAAGAAGGGAAGCATTCTGGATCTTTAAGTTACAGACAATGTTACCAAATTGTCTAAATTAGGAATTTTCACTTTCTGTCCTACAGTAATACTTGTAGCCTACATTAAGAGTGATGTATAGAGAGCATTTTTCTGCTTGTACAAGGGTATCAAAAGGCTTTCGGAAAACGAAATTGTAAACGAAATGGCTCCATACATCCAGGCGTTGTTTTCGCCCAGCTCCTCACACAAACCGTACACCGGTATCCGAGCCCCACGCAATCACTGCGAAGTTGAGCTAGGAGTATAAGCCCTATGCTACAACTGATTAAGCAGTGCGAGGCACTGTGGGACAGGCGCTAGGGGTGTAAAAAATAATCATTTTGTATCGATGCATCGATCCAACAGCCGACGATCCGATGCATTGACACGTCCCCAAGAGAATCGATTCATGTTGTTTTTTTTCCTCCGGTCTATTTTTATCCATTTGCTCCTGGGCGTAATTCTCCCTCCCGTGCTGTGGTGGGTCTAGATACGGCCGAGGAGGCGAGGAAGTGGGGGCGAGTTTAGTCCGACGACGGAAGTACATGAGGGCCAAAAAGGGCGGAGATATAGGTGGAAAAAGGGTCCCAGCATTTTCGCACACCTCACTCTTCTAGCGGGTCAAACTTCACGAGTTGTTTTCCGCAATTTCGGTCATAAAAACAAAACAAGCTGGCCTCCTGTTTGCGGTCAGCTACAATTTGGGAGAGGTGCAGCGGAAGCGTCTGTCAAGGGGGTGGAGACGTCTGGAGCCAAGGTATTGAATTGCACTCATTGCACTGATTATGTGCAGTATTTTTGCATTCTGTTATTTGTTGTTGTTTCTAAAAAAAAAAAATGCATAACGATATTACAGTTTTCATTGATTTATTTCAAACTTGAAACTTTGTTTAGCCTGTAAGGTGTAAAAAAAAAAAAAAAAATTAACCAATTAATCGATTAATCAAATCGCATCGAATCGTGGTGTATTCTTGAGTATCGAAAATAATCGAATCGTTGGGTCAGGAAAACGATGCTGAATCGCATCCCCATGATGGATGTGATTTACAACCCTAACAGGCCCCATGTAGGGACAAACAGGGCAACAATGCCTAATCTTCTATGAAGTTCAAGAAACACTTATATTAACAATTACAAATTAGTTATAAACAATTACATTCCTTAATGTCAATTCGTCAGTGGCTCGTAAATTCTGTCTGGTGTTAGTCTCGTTGATGAAATTATTTTTTTATTTTGACATATTTTTTTTTTTCTTGAAACAATTTTTGTGCATCATCATCTCATCATTGTCACAGGAAAAATGGGGGTTGACAAAATATTTTCGTCATCGTCCTGGTTGACAAAATTAACACTGGTTGGAAGAGAGCTGAAGTGTTATCTAGTCCAAAAGGCATAACCAGGTATTTATAATGTCCTATAGGGGAGGTTGAATGCTGTCTTCCATTCATTTCCTTCACAAATGCGTACAAAATTGTATGCATTGTTGAGATCCAGCTAAGTGAAAATGTTGGCTACCTGAATCTGATCAAAAGCAGAGTTAATCTGGGGAATCAGGTAAAGATTCTTAATTGTTATTTTCTTAAGTCATTTATAATCTATGCAAGGTCTGAGTGAGCCCTCCTTCTTCCCAACAAAAAAGAACCCCACATCTGCAGAAGAATAAGAGGTGCAAATTATTCCCGCCTTCAGAGAGTCAGAAATGTATTTCTGCATAGCCTGGGATTCAGTGGCCGATAAGGAAAATAACCTCCCTCTATGGGGCATAGTCCCAGGCAACAAGTCAAGCCTGCACTTATACAGCCGATGCAGAGAGAAATGCAGTGTCCCTTCACTTGTTGAGGACCTCCTTGTGGTCATTGTAATCCTCTGGGACTTTTGACTCCTCTGCCTCCTCCTCCTCAGCCGACTGTTCTGGCTGAGCAGAATGTAAACAGGATCCAGAGCAGGAGGTAGCCCAACCCAACACCTCCATATTCTGTCAGTCAATCTGAGGGCTGTGCTTATATACACAGCTGAAACCGAAAATGACAGGGACCTGAGTTGAATCAATTATAATAAAAGATAACCTCTCATCATGGTTACCTCCCACCATAAGTTCAACCAGTTCAGAAATGACGGAAAATTGGTTAATCTGATGGCCATCCAAAGCTATTACCTTGGGGGAATCTGACGATGGAATAAGATTTATCCCCAGTCATTTGTGAAACCCCTCATACATGAATTCTGTATCAGCACTCAAGTCCACGAATGCTGACAGCTTGTGACTCCTGGAATTAACCACCAGTCACTGGAGGTAGAAGATCTGGGGAAACAGAATGTCAGCAGGGTTCTCCCTTCCTCTACTCAGCCAATCCCTTATCGTTACACAAGGATAAATAACATATATCATGTCCCCGGAATACTTTTAAAATGTTGATGGCAGTCGGAGCAAACTTTTTTTCCTGTCTCTTTCCTATTTCCAACCCAAATAAAAACATACATGCATTGGACATTTCTGCATTGTAAGCCCAATAAGTTAACTGAACTCAAAACATTTGGTGAAACTGATTACATCAAATATTTTAAGCACCCAAGAATGAAAAATAAAAGTTAAATAAACATAAAACATGTAGTGGTTGTGGGTAATTATCTTTTAAGTTACAATGATACATTTTTTCATGTTAAATGTACAGTTTTATTTGGTTATTCTTTACTTGTCATTTTGAGTTTAAAGTAGAAATTTTGATTAAGTATGAAATACTCAAATTTCTTTACTACTTTTAGGGAAATTATGTTTTTCAAAGCTGTGTTTGCTATATAAAGTAAACACTGTAAAAACAGGACAGACAATATAAATTTTATTAACTTCAGAAGACTTATAGAATGTCTTATAACATCCGTTTCATGGCTTGAAATCTTTGTACCGAATTGACAAAAATATTAATGGGAAACAAGAATTAAACATAATTTAATTTCCTTCAATCTATTTTCTTTTAAAGAAAATAACTTAAGATCAAAGTATACCACCAAACGCAGGAAAAAAAATGTACAAAATTGCAACTAATGGCTCTTCACAAAGGTTTTTCTCCGCTAAGCAATGGATAACTCTGCACCTGGCGTGGCTGCATTGATGAAACATTTGTGTTCATAACAGTTTCAACCAACTAATTCAATAAGACTTCACTCACTAACTGACAATGCCAGTGCAGAATGTTGTTAGTTAGATTTTCTCATAAGACGTTTGGACAGTGAAAATATTTCTAAAAAGTCATCTATAATGTTCTGTACAGCTGTTTCTGACACATGAAGAACACTATACATTTTTAAGAAAAGGGAAAACCAAGTTGTTGCTTAACTGAACTCGAAGTTGCTTGATGCTAAGTAGAGCTCTGGTATCAATTGATTTGTCAGCGTCTAGATTAAAGACCTGGGAAAACTCCGTTAAAAACTGATCATAAGTACACCTGAAACTAGATTCAGGAGTGATTATAAGTACACCTGAAACTAGATTCAGGAGAAAAACGAGACTCCGCCCACTCTAGAGCTCTTCCGGTCAACTGGGAGAGAACAAAACTGATTTTTCGATTATCATTTGGGAAACTAGAAGGTGAGTGTTCAAAAATAAGTCGGCATTGGAATAAAAACCCCTTGCATTTACTTGCTATACCGGAGAACTTCTCCGGAAGTGACGGGCGGAATTCAGGATGTGACGGATACGGATCTGACCCTGGAGGTGGGGTTGGCTCCGGAACCGGAAGTTGAGCTGGTTCCACATTAGCTCCCCTCACGTAGCTGGCTAACTCCTGGAAAGATTGCATTTGTTGGTCAAAACGGTTAGATAACTCATGGAGGGCTGAATCGTGTCCTTGGATCTTGGCGGCTTGATTGTCAAGCATCCTCCGGAGGTGCACTGCTGGGTTAGTTTGTTGGCCAGAGTGTTCTGTCATGTCTGGGCTCAGGTGTCTAACCCACATGAAGAACACCACCAGGAAACAGGGAAAGTTTTAACAGTTTATTTTGGATGCTGTACAAGAAGATGGTTTGTTCAGAGTTAAAGTCAGTAAACACAGAAGTAACTGGAACAAGGCTACAGGCCTGAGGACTGGTCACACACGGAGATCTGCAGAGACGGATAGTTATGTTAGCCAGATGGACAGGGACTTGGAGTTTGACGGAGAGGTTAGATTCAGTACCTGGTTCTGAGTTTTCGGACTGGCTTGATTGAGAGGGGGAACCGAATTGGTCTGGAGTTTGATCTGTGGTCAGATGGCTTGGCAGCGTCAATTCACTACTTCAGACTCGAGGGGCACAGAGCTTCTTCCTAGAAGCCTCTGGATGCAGGTTCAGTAGAAGGTTCTTCAGGTCTGATACTGAGAGCAGGCAGGCTGGCTGGTTTCAGAGGGACTCTTCCAGAGATCCAGGTCTGGGTCTGAATGTTTCTGGAAAAAGGAGAAGACAGAAAACTGATTAGAGTCAGATCAGATTTTCTGGGGGACAGAGAATCAAGCAGGCTGGTTGGCTCAGGTTCGTTAACCATAACTACGCAACACTCTGGCACTGAAGAGAGGTTCTGACGCTACTTAAATGCTGCTCCTCCTGATGAGCTGATCAGCCGCAGGTGTGGCGGTGGCTTCAGCTCCGGGAGATCCAGGGTGCCATCTGCTAGAGGAAGATGGGCAAAACTCCAGATCCCAACAATCAAAATGCTTCAGTGTTATTCTTTTGGTCAAATAGTAAAGCAAAGCATAGTAAAAAGTACTTGGCACATTTGGAGATTTTTGGAGACGCTGGTGACACCAAAAGTTGAAAGCCCTACAGCTCTGGAACTGTTGTAGAGGTCTGAAATTTTCTGCATTTGTGGTTGACATGATGTAGAACAAATGTAATACAATGACACCTGTCTTTTCTCAAGCATGTCTTTATTACTGCTGTTCAAATGGACCTATAATTTTCGAGAATAAAAAAACAAGTTTGAGTCATGTTTGAACTGATGCAACTTGGTCTGTTTTAGTCACCCAATTTTCATTTATATATTCAGAAACTAGAGGTGTTAGAGCTATCAAATAATGTATTGCTTATCTAATTTAGGCTTAAAAGTTCCTAAGTTATTTGCTTTTCCATTTGTGAATGCAAAATAGGCGAGAATTTCCCAAAATGAGGTGGATGTTAAGAGGTTGGAGCACTCCAAAAATTTCTTCCCAGCTGAGGGAAGATTACAAATAGCAGAAAATGGTGAATGTGAAATTTTCTCCTAAATGACTGGATTTAGGAAGGTATTTGTTAGTAGAAACATCTCTTGTGTTAGACCTGCTTGTGAATGATGAGACATCAGTGGCTCCAATCTAATCAAGATAATACACAGCATTCTTAGTAAAAAGATAATCTGATGTACACTGTGAGAATTTCCTTTGTTATAGTCCCAAATAATTTCCCCCAATAGCTCAGGCAACATGCGGATTCACAACATATTTACCATGGCGTTGCAGGATAAGTCTGAATTTTTACTTTGGGGGACCTTTGTTTAAATCATTGCTGCGTCAGAAGAGCCATCCCTTATAAAACCAAATCTGAAAGGCTCCCTACTGTGGTTGCAGGGTGCTGTCATTTTTAGAATCAATTCCAGAAGTTCACCCCAGATGTTTTGGATGTTTCTCTCTTTACATGTAATAATTCAATACAACAACATGAAGTTCCTGTAGAAATGGACTTCCACTGACTTTGAGTGTCTGTCAGTGTGTCTGGTATTGAGTGATAAAGTGGTGGTGACCTGCCACTGTTGTGTGGTACTCGCCTCTGTGAGCTAGTTGCTCTGACTAGTTGTAAGAACCCCCTGAAAAAGGGAGCAGGTGAAAGGATTCATTCATCAACAAAAATAAAAATGTAACCACTTAGTTTATTCTCCAAAACAAACTAATGTAAAACAGTTTTTTATGGTTTACGGCAAATGTAAAAATCATTCACTAACAAGCAAATATGAAGGATTATGAAATCAACAAAGAAGTAGCTCAGCTAAGCCAAATAATGTATTGGCATATTCTGTTTTTACATCATAAAGCTCTCTAAAAAGGAATAGAAATTAAAATAGCAGAAAAAGAGCATGTAAAATAGATTACAAGCAGATAAACAATTGGACACAAACCATATTTTTGTGCTAAGCTTTAAATAATTACTAGGTGAGTAAATAAACTAAACATAGTGCCCATAAGTTATATTATTGCAAAGATTATCTCAGTGTTGATCTAAGTTTGGCTGGGGTTATCTTTTGTTCCATGTTAAGCTTCCTGACAGACTGCATTCTTTACAACAAAAACAAAAGATTTGCACTTGTCTAACCCTAACCATTACTGGAGCAAGTGCCATCCACTCATTGTTTTCAGTGGCTATGTTTTTATTTCTGTAATAAGAACATTTTGAAATTTAAGATTTTAGTAATCTGTTCAAAATATTAGAAGAAATTGAAATGATTGGATTTTTTTTTCAGATTTTCCAATCAACACTGCTGGTTCAAGGAATTTCATGTCATCTTGCAAGCCCCCCTACCCTCAGCAAATTTGTGTATTCACTCCATTTTATGGCTATTGTACTTAAAAACTCAGTCAACTTCCAGTTTCTTTGTAAAAAAAAAAAAATCCACCCACAAGGAGCTGCACAAGGTATCATCAGCATAAAAATGCACATTAGGGTCACAGTAATTTTGTTCAACATTTTTAATGTACAAGATAAATAGGAGGGGGGCCAAAACAGATCATTGTAGCAGACCCTTGTGAACAGTAACAAATCCAAAACAAAGCCCCTCACATTTTACACACTGGGACACTTTTTCTAGATAAATTGAAGACCAAGCAACCGTATGCTCTGACAGTCCAATGAGAACTAGCCTGTGTTTTAAAATAGCATGGTCTACGGTGTCAAAGGCTTTTGAAAGATCAATAAGGAGTGAAGCACAGTACTGTTTTTTATCTAGTGCTACAAATATATATTTTATCACTTTCATAGTTGCAGTAATAGTGCTGTTTTTTTCTGAAACCTGATTGATATTTACAAAGGATTTTATTTGACAGGAGGAACTCTTTCGATCACAAACAAGAGACTCCAGAATTTTAGATAAAACACATAACTTTGAAATTGGCCTAAAATTGGTAAGAACTGATGGATCATCCCCTTTAAATAAAGGAAGGACAAATGCAGATTTCCAAATAGATGGGTGTCCTTGTTTTCAATTGAAAGATTAAAAAGAATGGACAGTTGCTCTGCTAGGAAATCAGCTGGCAGTTTTAGGAAATAAAGCTCAATCAAGTCAGGTCCAGGGGGTTTTCTGTGCTCTAATGTTCTTGCTGGTTAAAACAATTCAAGATTTTAGTTCTATCATAAAGTGGGACTGGGTCTTTAAGTACAAATGTTGGAAGAGTCTGTGAATTTTTCTTAACAGACAGAGATTTGATTCCTTTCCAGAATTCGAGTGGATCATTGAGGTTTTCAGTGGTCATGGACAAAAATAATTCTGCTTTGGCCTTTTTAATAAGCAAAGTGCATTTATTTTGAAGGCGTCTAAAGTATGACCAATTACTGGCAGAGTGACTCTGTCTTGCCTTGTCCCATGCTTTATTACGCTCATTAATACCATTTGCCAGATCTGGAGAAAACAACATATTTTCTCACCCCTTTACCCTGAATTTCTTCAAAGGTGCATGCTTATTTATTACCGGTACTTGCATGAAAATGTTTTTGGAAAAAGTCCAAGCTAGTGCTACATCTTGAATTAGATTTATATATTCCCAGTTCACCATAGACAATTCATGATGAAAGGCTTGTTCATTAAAATTTTTAAGATTCCTTCTGCAACTATACAGGGTTTTTATTTTCGATCCTAGCACTTCTACATGCGACAACAACAGAATGATTACTTAGGTCTTTACAGAAGACAACCAAGGAAGAGAATTTATGAGGCACATTAGTTAAGATCAAGGTAGATTTTTCTGGACTTTTGGAATTAGGCCTGGTTGCTTTAGCAAAGATTTCCAAAGGAGTAAATCATGATAATCTAATTAAAATTAAAATAACTCCAATTGGGGAGAAAGTTAAAATTATTAACTGTGGTCTGTTTAATATAAGATCCATTTCCTCTAAAAGTCTGCTAGTTAATGACTTGATTTGTGATAATCACATTGACTTATGTTGGTTTACAGAAACTTGGCTGCAGCAAGAGTATTATGTAAGCATAAATGAGGCAACCTCTTTAAGCATTTAAATAAATACTAACAGGGTAATCATAGTGGGAGATTTTAACATCCATGCTGACATTGAAGGTGATAGATTAAGAGCAGCCTTTCATGCTATCTTAGACCTGATGGGCTTTGTTCAAAATGTGAATAGTCCCACACATTCTCATCTTCATACATGGGATCTTGCGCTGACAGAGCATACAATGTAAAGAAATAACAGTATTTCCTCAAAACACTGTCCTCTCTGACCACTTTTTAATAACCTTACGGATTGTTTTTGAGTTTTCCTTCTCCAAAAGAAGGTTTCACTTTAGCAGATCATTATCAGATAGTGCAGTTATAAATTTTAAAGAATCTGTTTTAATTTCTCTCTTCTCTGTGTGGCTGAGCAGTGCTGCAGAGTGCAAAAGCTTAATTTATTCCCCTTCACGGGTTGATGACTTTGTTGATGGGGTTGCTAGTTCTCTGCATACTGCCTCAGACAATGCATCCCCTTTGAAAATGAAAACCGTTAAAAATAGAAAGCTGGCTCCTTGGTTTAATGCAGAGCTGCACACTTTGAAGCAAAATGCTAGGCTGTATAAGACCTCATTCAAAGAGAAGAATAAGAACAATCCTAGATATCTTTTTAATACAGTTGCCAAACTCACCCAGAGCCATAGCTTTGTTGAACCGTCCATTCCACCTGCTCTTAGCATTAATGATTTTATTGGGTTTTCTATGGCTTTTATTGGGTTTTATATTTCCATGCCTAATTTTGTTAAAAGAATTATTGCACACTTCCTGTAAATGGTATAAACTTCGTTTCACCTCTCAAATATCACTGTGTTTGTCTCCTGTATGATATATTTAACTGATTTTTTTTATCCTAAGAACCAACAATTTATGAAGGAAAATCATGGAAATTAACAAGTTTGCCCAAACTTTTGCAGACCACTGTATGCTCACAATCGGTACAGTTATTAGACAGCATGGGATTAAATTCCACTGTTATGCTGATGATACCCAGCTATATCTGTCTATAAATCCAGATGAAGCTAACCCATTACATAGATTACAGACAGGTCTCGAAGACATAAAAACCTGGATCACTCTTAACTTTCTCCTTTTCAATGCAGACAAAACAGAAGTTATAGTCTTTGGACCAGAGCACCATTTCTTGGTCTGGTTTTTGATGAGGACCTGTCATTTAAATCCCATATCAAAGAGGTTTCTAGAATGTCCTTCTTTCATCTGCGGAATATGGAAACAATTAGAAATATCCTGTCTAGGGTTGATGCTGAGAAACTAGTCCATGTATTTGTTGCTTCAAGGCTGCACTTTTGTAATTCTGTACTATCAGGAAGTCCA
>NW_015151284.1:286644-290671 GCF_000732505.1 Cyprinodon variegatus | reverse complement strand
TCCTAAGCTATCTCTATAGTTATGTTGCTATAGGCTTAGACTTCTGGAGAACATAGGGACCCCCACTTCATCATTCTGCTTCATCTATCTCTATTTCCCCACTCTGCAGAATCTGTTAATTCAATGTCTAACATTATGCTCTCTCTGCTTTTTCACATAGTAGCTTTGCCTCATATGTTTCTGTTTGGCTGTGACACCATCCTGGAGAGAAATATCAGCTGTGCTGCTGCCAACAACACCCTTATTTATAGGTGTTGGAGATTGGCCTGTTTTTCAGTGTAGTCCTGTTTCTCTGACTGTGACTGGTTGGATGTGCTCTCTTCATCCTCTGACATGGGAGCTGGCTTGGAGCTCGTCTGCCTGGCTGTGTTGTTCCTGGACAGGGCTGCCTTTTACAGTTGCTTTTTGTATCTCTGCTTCTGTCTGCTTGAACCCCAGTCGACCTTGGCAGGTAGCTGCTCACACTGAGCCTGGTTCTGCTAGAGCTTTCTTCCTGTAAAAAGGTAGTTTTTTCTCTCCACTGTCGCTACAAGCATGCTTAGCGTGAGGGATTGCATTCGAGTCAATGAGTCGAATTTAATCAACTGGTTTTCCTTCAATAGAGAACTTTGATCAATTTGACTGTACGATCTGGTGAACTGTAAAGTGCCTTGAGATGAAGTGATGTGAATTGGCGCTAATAGATACTTCTTGTATCTCTTTTTTTTTTTTTTTTTTTTTTGTGGGATTTAACGTGAGGAGGACAAAGATAGTCATCTGACCTAAAAAGGTAACATTTATTCTGGTCAGACAGGTGTAGTTACCTGTTTGAGGAGTAAAATATGCGGAATACTGGTGTTGCTAGCATGTGCAAAACTAAAATAAAAATAAAATCCAGGATCGGGTAGTTGAAGTACTTTTGATGAGCTTTGGCCTGGGAAACATGAAATGCAATCTGTACTGTTGTTTTTTTTCTTGAAGTCAATGTAATCCTAACCATGAATTATATTTTGCTAAACCATTTTGCATGAGTAAATCTGATAAAGAAAGGTTCAAATACATTACCAGTAAGTCAAGTATGGCTGCACTACGGAGAAAGCTGTCAGTGACTTGAGAAACAAAACCATCAGTGTCATAAGAAACAAAACTATCAGTTTCATCAGGAACAGTCAGGTGTTGCAGACAGAGCTACAAATTGAATCTTAAAAACTCTCTTTTGTTTCTTGCCAGGGAGTTTAGCGCATAGAATTTTGTGAATGTGATTTGAGTCTTTATGTTCAACCATCAGCCATGGATTATTCCACATGTTTGTAACCCTGATCCTAGGACTTATATGCAGGAGTAGTTAGGAAAGAAATTCTTGCATATGATATCATACCCAGAAAAGACATGAGCTGTTTTTTGGGACATGATCTTCACACTGATTACTGGCTTAGTTACTTATTTCATTCACCTGTCTAATCCTGCTCCCTTATCATCTCTGTTCATTTGAGTTATCTGCTTCTGCCTCTATTTAAGCTGCTGGCACTGATGACTTGCCAGTCATCAGTGCCAGATTATTCTCGTGCCTTGGGTGAAAGCTCTTTAGCATACCTGCTTGTGTTCTGATTGCCTGATCCTGACCCATTCTGCTTTTGAACCTCTGAGCCTGCCTGTCCCTGTTCTGATCTTTTTGCCTGACCTGTCTTCGGACACCTGCTGGATTCCACTTGTGGACTGAACCTGGATCTGCTTCCTGACTTTGACCTGGATTTTCCTTCGGTGCCTCCTCGTATCTCTGATCTTCTGGCTTGGACTTCAGTGAAACTCTTCAACACCCGCTTTGACTTTGCCTTCTGGATAGTCCTGCCTTCCTTCGTCTGCCTGGATCTACTCATCATACAGTTCGGCAGTCTTCAAGGCTTCAGTGTCTGGAACTCTCTGTGTGACAGTTTTGAGATCAGAGCCAGTGCTTTGATTGCAGTACAGCCTCATTGAGCAGGCAAAAATAAATCAGAAATGGAATTTTCAGCTGATGTAACATCTTCTAGCATTTGCTTTGAGAACAAGAAGTATTCATAAGCATAAAATTTTGCCCATGGATCAAACAGTTCATCAGTTACTAGTGTCTGAAAATATATAGTGACCTTCACCCCCATCAGAGGAAGAAGTATATCCCTAAGACAGACATTGGGTCTGTAAAAAGGAGGATTATTAGAAGCTGAGCCATACCAGGAAACTATGCTTAAATGAGCCCCCCCCCAAGTAAAGACAGATGCAAGAAGTTTGGTAAAATGCTCCTTTGTTGTTTGGCCTTCCTTAAGGCAGATGACAGATGGTTACCTAATTCCAGTGTTTACCTCCTGCTGAAGGCTGGTTCCCGGTTACGTCTCCCTTGCCATCTACCTGGTCCTCACTAAGCCACGCTTTCCGCTCCTCCCAAAGGCTTCCTTCCAAGATCTTCTACAAATGAGCTCACCTACCTAACCAAACCCAGCAAATGAGACCCCGCATTGGATTTCATGCTCTACTAATTTTCCAATCATAATAATAGAAACCCTTGAAGTCAAGTGGTTTCTCCTGTTATACTTGTTTGCTGCTGTGCCAGAATCTTAATCCACAATCATGTCAAAAAGAGCAGTTGTTTAGTAGATTAGCTGCTAAAAGAGACACTTCATTTCAGGGCTTACTGTAGATGTCCAAAAGGAAACCACTGTATAATTAACTCCATGTTTCACTACACTGTGTTTGTGGACTCAATGGCAACTGTCCGCAGATGTTTGAGATTCCATAGTCAGGCATATCAACGTTACACTACATTCCTAAAGCTTAGTTTTATCTGTAAAACGGTTCAATGGGAAGGACTATCCTACTTAAGCACCATGCTTTTTTTCTGCAGAGTAGTTCAGTGCATATTTATTAGATATATAAATAAATCTTATTCACCAACTACATCATTTTTGAGTGAGTGTTCAGTTGTTGACATGCTCATTTCTTGTTTTAACTTTCAAGCTTTTTCAGATCTTTATTTGACAGAGTAACTGATTGTTGACCTTCTGAAAAATATAATTACATCAAATAAATGAATATAATTTAAATCATATTTTAACTAAATTTAAATGCAATTTGTTTGGTTTGT
The DNA here is from genome assembly GCF_000732505.1 of Cyprinodon variegatus. NCBI lineage: Eukaryota > Metazoa > Chordata > Actinopteri > Cyprinodontiformes > Cyprinodontidae > Cyprinodon > Cyprinodon variegatus. The sequence goes on along the minus strand of NW_015151284.1, from coordinate 287,574 downwards.
TTTTAACACTGTGAATTCATAAGTTCAAAGATAAAGCTTTGAAGATGAAGCTAGAAAGTGTCTACACATATTGTATGAGACAAAGACATGTTTTCAATAAGGGAGAAAGCAAGCTTTGTTAACAAAGTTATTATATATCTTCATGTTATACAATAATTATGTTAACATGTTACATTATAACATCTTAACAAACTGTATATCCTATAAGACAAAACAATTCATAAGCAGTACAGAATACTAAAACAGGAGTTGGAATGTAGCAGAACAAGTTGCTCTTTGTGGGTGTAATAACAATCTGTATGTTGGCTATTTAAACCAGAGGCAAAGGACTGGAAGACACATTCCATGATGGCCTTCAACCAGCTGATCTGTATGGCAGCTGGAGTGGGTCTGCTGATGAAAGGTACGGTAAGAACCCCTGCAGATAAAAATGACTAAATGAAGCTGTCTTCTGCAATTATTTGCTGAAGTGTTTTTTTTCTTCTGGGGGGGGGGGGGGGTTCTTGTCTAATTGTAATGTCACAATAGGTATTTTTTAGCTTTATTATGCAGAACCAGAAGAAATTACTTTCTAGTCGATTGCTTTTCTTTTTCACAAATAACTATCAACTATTCCAGTTAATTTGCTAATGCAAGGTGATGGTTATTTCAACCTTTTGCTTTCTCTTTCTTTTGTTATTTTGGTCACTTCATAAAAAAGGAGCCATCTGACACAGAAGATTTCATAACAAACCAGCATCAACTTTTAAACATTTCTTGCCCACTTTACCCATGATTTAGTACTCAAAGTAACCGCCTGAAGGACTCTCAAAATCATTTTTTTTTTTATTAAGGCTCATAATCAAATTTCATCAGAGTTTACTGATCCAAAATTCGATTAGAACCACAATCAGAAAGTAATACAAAATGTTTCACTTTTCCTTTCTAACA
>NW_015151284.1:285295-285915 GCF_000732505.1 Cyprinodon variegatus | reverse complement strand
AAATTTTCAATTTCATAGCAGAAATGTGAACACCGGTGTTTTTCAAAAACATTTTTTTTTAAACAGCCTTTTACTTTTTTTCGTTTCAGATATCAGTATGTCTGTACAAATAAACCAGCAGAACACTTTTTGTCCATGGAAAAAACACTTACATTGCTTGGCAAGTTACAAATCCGGTTTTACAAGACCAACTTACAAAACCTGTTATGGGGCAGATGAAAATCACTTAAAGTGAGAGTAGCATTTCAGTAGTAGAACCATTTGACAGAGATTTGGAGTCGGTCGGTCACACTACCTGGAAGTTATTGAAGAAATATTATTATTTTCTAATAAAAATCTTTAAAAATGAACCAAATGCCTAAATTGGAATAAAAATGAGAGTGCCTCATAAGGCTAAAGTAGGCTATATAGTAAGGCAAAATTTTGTTGCTCTGTACTTGTGACAGTGTAATGCTAAAAAAGGAGAAAACTATTTACTTTTTTCTTTTCCTCATGTCACTCTCCCCTTAGGGGGAGGCAGAGCTCTTTAGGCCCCAAAAATCTGAAAGCCCTGCTAACCACCTTTGACCCCTTCACTCTCACTCCCAACAGAGAGAGTTCTAGTTTTCTATAAAAACACT
>NW_015151284.1:281180-282741 GCF_000732505.1 Cyprinodon variegatus | reverse complement strand
TTGTCCCCGTTTCTTTATTTGATAAAATGTCTCTTTTTTTTTTTTTATCAACGAGCTGGAAATGTCCCCAGATTTTATTTCAGAAATCTTGTCACCTTATCTCAACATCTGAACTTTTTTTTTTTTAATTGTGCACTAAATTAGTAATTGGGCCATATAGTGATGCTTAAAAGTAAACTGTTCTAACCTGAAATGATTTCAGAACTTACTTTTATAGAACAACAGCAACAGAAAAGAGAACGTTTAACTTAATACTCTGTGTGCGCTTCCCTGGAAGCTGCTGCTGCCGCATTGCCTGCTGGGACAGCTGTCAATCTCAAGAACGGGCAAGTCTGCTCTGATGCCCATTTGGTAAAGTGGGGAGGGGCAACAACAACATCTGGGGTTCTCGGTCAGCCGTTCTCAGTTTTGTGTTCTTGTGAATTGGAATAGCACTAAGGAATAAGGATAAGGAAGTCTGTTGCTTTCATAAAACCATTTCATTAATAGCAAGAAACTGTATTCGTATATGAGTGCTACACATCCTATATGCTTTAATCAGTAGTTATTTCTTTCATTTTGCAAAAGGTTGTAGCATAAGGAAAATTAAACATTTTGTCTTAATTTTTCAGAGTGTGACTGCCAGCTCATGGGTAAGTCAAACCTACTGTTGCTGTTGTAACTGGTGGCTTATACAGCAGTAAGATTAAAAAGTAATTCTCCTTTTTTTCTTAGTATGTGGTAAACCATTACTTAACACTAGGATTGTTGGAGGAGAGACAGCTCCTGCAGGCAGCTGGCCCTGGCAGGTCAGTCTGCACAGATCTGGACACTTCTGTGGAGGATCTCTGATTAATGACCAGTGGGTCCTAACTGCTGCTCACTGTGTCAGTCAGTAAGTAATTACACTGGAAACACCTAACTTCACAGCCAAATAACTGATCGGCTCTTAAAATGGGGGTGAGGCAGGTTGGTCAGTCAGTTGGTCGATCAAAACCTGTCCCCTATCTACCAATTTCTTGTTAATTTCTATTTTTTTTCTGATTTCCTGATAGGTCATCATCTTTAATAACCGTATATCTGGGTCGTCAGAGTCAGGAGGGATCCAACCCAAATGAAGTCAATCGGACAGTATCACTGATCTCCATTCACCCTGATTTTAATGTTGCAACCTTAACCAACGATATTGCACTACTAAAGCTGTCTGAACCAGTAAGTTTCACCAGCTTTATCTTACCAGTCTGCCTAGCTACCCAAAACAGCACCTTCTACACCGGAGTTCACTCATGGATAACTGGCTGGGGAAACATTGAAAGTGGAGGTGGGTGGAAAACCAACAATATAGAGAGAACCGAAGAGAGAATCTAATGTTTAACTCCCAACAGGTGAAAAAATTTGTTTATTAAATCTGGATTTTTCTCCTCAGTCCCTCTTCCTTCTCCTCAAAACCTGATGGAGGTAAAGGTACCGGTTGTGGGGAACAGACAGTGCAAGTGCAGCTATGGAGAAAGCACCATCACTGAAAACATGATATGCGCTGGTTTACAGGAGGGAGGGAAGGATTCCTGTCAGGTGATCGTCT
>NW_015151284.1:276684-278608 GCF_000732505.1 Cyprinodon variegatus | reverse complement strand
GAGGTTACAATATATTTAACTATATAATCAGGATATAATACTTAAGAGTTGCAGTTCAGATTTAAATTGTGTGTCCTTGGATTTCACTTCAGACCTGTGAAGTATGACACAGCTTATTGCTCCTTGATTAATGATTTTAAGTTAACTCAAACTACAAAACCTCAACTGTCTAAACAGGACTGTTATTGTAAATATTACTTAATTTTCAATTTCTAACATTTTACTTTTATTTTTCAGAGGATGTGACATACCTATCTGGTAAGTTAAAATGTATCTGCTTTTTTGTGATTCACAATATCATATTCATAATATCAGGACATTTTAATTAACTCATAGATTTGTTTTTCTGGCAAATTGAAAATCATTTGTTCATTTTTTGTTTTTTTATGGCAAAGGACCTGATTGTCCTTGATTCTATGGAATCATGTCCATGCAGCTAAATTAAATTAGTGCTACACTGATGCTGTGTTACTCTGCTAAAATTTCTGATTAGTCAGTCAGAAGCAAAGCCTTGAGCTCTATCAGTATTTTAAAGCTCAGAAGAGCAGAGCATAGCAAAAAAGCCTCGCTATGTTAGCATTTTTGATACACCACTTTACTTTTTTACACATATTTTTCTAAGAATATGATCTGTGATATTAGTTTGTTTGCAATCCTATTGACAATTTTATATACCGGTAGTCATGATCTGAAAGAAAAAGCAAAACCAAAACAACAGGGGTCTGTTTCACAAAGCAGGTTTAAAAATCTCAGAATAAAATCCTCAATTCTGAATTGATCGAACCTTAGGCTAGAAGCTGTTTTGTTTCAAAAACCCAGCTCGATGTTAGTTTATTTGAGNCTTTCTGATTCAACTGATGATGGTTTTTAAGAGCTCTGAACTGAATGCTAATCTTCACTGAGCCTGACTGAGTGATCCCTGTTGTGTGCTCAAATCCTCTTTTTCCATTTGTTCTAAGAGTTAGGCTACAACGGTCGGACCAGCTAGTGACATGTGAGCCTTTTATCACTTTTTTTGTAGCTGCCCCACCCCAGACCTGGATATCCTGTGCAGCTGAAATAACCCATTCATTCCAGCATCACTATATCTTAATGCATTCCTGGGTCATTATTTTTCCACTGTAAAACTGGGTGAACCCTTGTTTGGTTGCATTATGTCTCTGCGTCAGAGATTTTACACAGCTTTTACCTTAGTGTTAAATAAGATTTTGCTGTTATTTGCACTTCTCTGATGTTGCTGCTGTTACTGTAAAAATGTCCATAGCTGTATATTGGTTCCTTATTCTCCAGATGCACAGTTTTTTTATATTGTTAAAACACCTTACAGCACAATATTTTATTTATTTTTTTTACTCTTCACCATTATATTATTCTTATACACTTTTCTAAGGTCTACACTTGTGTAACCATTTTTTTCTAAAATTCTTTTGCTGCTGTAAACAGCAGAATTTCCCTATTTGACAGTAAAGGCATTTTCTATTCTATTCTATTCTGTTACCATTTATCTGCTGCTATTCTATTCTATTCACATTTATCATTTGGTATTAATGCATTAACAAAAACTTGAACATACCTCAGAGACTCTTGAACAGACTCTTAAAACCTGTATCCCCCTTTTTGTTTGCTTTTATTTACTTGTGCTTATTTTCAGAAGTGTTTAATGTTTGCATAGTTATAAGATACAATACTACTGTGTGATTATTAGCTAATAAGGTACTATTGTATTTTAACCTGCTGCCTTTTGCCGTTGTTTTTGCAGTGAATGATTTATCACTAAGGTCTGATCCTCCCTCCTTTGAGTAACACCTGAATGAAAAAGACAACAATTCTTTGGTTATTGATTAATGAAAAATAATAGCCATAGTCTAAATTACTAAACTGGTGAAGGTAACTGGATTGTACCAGCCAATCCAGGAGTCCAACC
>NW_015151284.1:259096-274199 GCF_000732505.1 Cyprinodon variegatus | reverse complement strand
GAGTGCATAAAGCAAATGTGATTGGTCGTTTATCAAGGGAGCGGGATTGCTGTGGCCGAAGGTTCGCAAGCATCTAGACCCACCGCGTATAGGGCAGAAGAAGTGGGGGCAAGTTTGTCTGACAACGGGGGGACATGACGGCAAAAAAGAGCAGGGATCCAGGTGGAAAAAGGGTCCCCCCGCACACCTTGCTCTTCTAGCTGGTCCATCGTCACGAGTTGTTTTTCGCAACTGCGGTCATAAAAACAAAAAAAGCCGGCCTCCTGTCTGTGGCACTGTCTGCGTTCAGCTACAATTAGGGAGAGCTGCAGCAGAGTGTCTGCGGTGGGGGCAGGGACGTCTTTGAGTTCACTGTGACACCTATGCAGATGACCTAGTTTTGAAGTATAAATCAGCCTTAAGCAATCCCGGCAGCCACAAACACAGAACACCTGTGCTCAGCACCTCCCCATTCATCAGCAGCCACCTGCATGAGGAGGAGAGAAAGCGAGCACCCTGACATATCTGAAATACATTTATTCATAGTCCCAATAATAATAACGATGACCTGTACCAATAGGAATATGTAGATCTGAAAGTCATTTTGTGAAATCCGGAATGTTTATTCTAATGTGAATGTTGACTAGAAAAAAAACTTTTTCTTCAGATATCAGAAATAAATATTCAGTCAAAATAATACATATCAATATTGCCTGTTGCAACCACAATAACGTGGAGAAAAACTACTTTATTTCTTGAATGGTAGTGGATCAATCCATTCTTTATAGATCAAATCCCCTGGCAGTAGGTGAAGATCGAGTATAAAACGTTGCAACATGCAGGACCTGTGCATCATCTCTTGGGGATCCTTCTCATTTTATTTTACAAAGTAAATATTAAGTGGCAGTTTGCAGCTGCTTTCGATGTTATCCCAACAAATAGTTAATATTAACGGTTATTCAGTCTAATAGAATGGCTTCAGATTTTGCTCTAATACTTACCCTACATCCCTGCAGGCTCAGGGATCATCTAATTATGTATAATCTAGAAATAATTTCAGTAGTTCTACATGTACTGTAAAAAATATCCACATTTCACTCAAATTAAAAAAGCAAAAACAAATTCATCTCATATCCTGTCAACTGAGTTGTAAAAACATCCCCCTGTAATATTAAGTTCTCTGTGAAAAAGTGCCCATCAGTCTTTAATGAGATTCTCGTCAAAAGGACAAGAAATGCTTGTCTTTAAAACCTAATGTGTCTTAACGGACCTAGTGAATTATTGTTTTTTTTTTTATACAAAGAATCTTGACTGAATCAAGAAATAAAACAATATAATACGCTCTAAGTAGGGCAGAGACAAAACACACTGAGTTGACTGAAGAAAACCTGCTCCTGACCAGTGTAGCGCTGGGTACAATGTTACCACGGCAACAGATGTTGGAGTAAACTATTTTTGACGAACAAAAAACTCAAGAGTTTCCCTGATTTCAGGTTAACACAAATTAGAGTTTAAAAAAAAAAAATCTACTTTTTTGTTTGTTTTTTCTGGGAGCACCTGGAACTGACATATCACCCCTTTAATTTCTGCATGTTTTGTTAGAGTGCGGTTTGGCACCACTCAACACCAAGATTGTTGGAGGAGAAGACGTTTCTCCTGGCAGCTGGCCCTGGCAGGTCAGCCTGCACATCAATACCCACATTTGTGGAGGATCTCTGATCAATGAACAGTGGGTGCTGACTGCTGCTCACTGCCTCTCCGGGTAAGCCATTAGGATATGCATGATATACATGAATCCTTGTCTATCTCTAAATTTATCCAAATACACTCAACAAATAAAAAACGCAACACTTTTGGTTTTGCTCCCTTTTCTTATGAGATGAACTCAAAGATCTAAAACTTTTTCCAAATACTGTACACAATATAACAATTTCCCTCAAATATTGTTCACAATCCAGTCAAAATCTGTAATAGTGAACATTGCTCCTTTGCTGAGATAATTGATCCCACCTCACAGGTGTACCATATTAAGATGCTGATTAGACACCATGATTAGTGCAGAGGTGTGCCTTAGACTGCCCACAATAAAACGCCACTCTAAAAGTTGCAGTTTTATCACACAGCACAATGCCACAGATGTTGCAAGATTTGAGGGGGCATGCAATTGGCATGCTGACAGCAGGAATGTGTACCAGAGCTGTTGCTTGTGTATTTAATGTTAATTTCTCCAGCATATGCCATCTCCAAAGGCGTTTCAGCCCGCAGACCACATGTAACCACACCTGCCCAGGATCTCCACATCCAGCATGTTCACCTCCAAGATCATCTGAGACCAGCCACTTGGACAGGTGTTGAAACAATTGATTTACATAACCAAAGAATTTCTGCAAAAACTGTACGAAACCGTATTAGGGAAGTTTATCTGCATGCTCATTGCCGTCATTGGGGTCCCCACCTGATTCCAGTTCGTTGTCATACAGTAAATGACTTGAATGGACAAATGCTCACATTCGCTGGCATCTGGCATGATGGAAAGGTGTTCTCCTCATGGATGAATCTCGGTTTATACTGTTCAGGCCAGATGGCATGGTCATGTGGGAGCGGTTTTCTTGTGTCAATGTTGTGGATTGAGTGGCCCATGGTGGCGGTGTGGGTTTATAGAATGGACAAAGAAAAAGGGTGTATTTTATTAATGGAATATTGAATGCACAGAAATACCGTGAAGAGATCCTGTGGCCCATTGTTGTTCCAAACATCCAAGAACATCAACTCATGTTGCAGCAGGATAATGCACTGGCCCCATGGTGCAATAATCTATACACAATTCTTGAAAGTTGAAAACGCCCCAATTCCTGCATTCTAACCGGACATGTCACTCATTGAGCATGTTTGGGATGCTCGGGATATTTGTATATTACACCAGTTCCTGCCAATATGCAGCGACTTTGCACAGCCATTGAAGAGGAGTGGACCAACATTCTGCTGGCTACAATCGACAACCTGATCAACTCTATGAGAAGCAGATGTGTTACACTGTGTGAGGCAAAAGGTCATCACATCAGATACAGACTGGTTACATCTTGATATTGCACAACCATTAGGTGGGATGGATTATCTCAGCAAGGAGAAGTGCTCACTTTCATAGATTTAGACTTGTGTGCGAGCAATGTTTAAGGGAAATGGTTATATTGTGTATGTGGAAAAAATTTTGTCTTTCAGTTCATCTCATAAAAAATGAAAGCAAAACCAGAAATGTTGCATTTATACTATATTTTTGTTGAGTGTTGAGTTTGTTGAGTGAGTTTTTATTTTTTTTCAAATGTAGTTGTTCTTGCAATCAGTGTTTTATTGCAAAAACTAGGAAAAAAATTAACTAACCTGGGGAGGCATTCACTCATTCTCAGCAAAGTGACCAATTGACAAGACATTTTAATTCAAGCCATTGGGCAAATAGAAAACATAAAATAAAATTAAACATAATGAACTGAACTGAACTGTAACAGAATGAGATGCAATTTTGTCCCTTGATCTTATTGTGCAATATTTTAATTAACCATCATGCAAACTGAAGATTTAAACAAGCGAGAGGCCTACCAGAGTTTCAGGTATACCATATCAGCATTTAGCATTAGAAGAAAGGTAAAGGTCCAACCTACCCATAAGCTGACATACAGTAGCAGTATTTCACACAGGTAGCAAAAGCCGGCTAAAAAGCCTATAAAGATGATGTCCTGCTTTCATTAGTTCAGAGCTCTGCAACCAAACACTGTATTATTGCCCTGACTCTAGCTAAATGAAATGTATTTAAAACGCTAAACAATTATAACTTTTTCAAGTAAGAAACTTTAAGAAAAGTATTTTTTTTCTCTTTAAAAAAAAAATACATATTTAGCAAAAAGAGCATGGAAATGTTTTACTTTATGGGATGATGATGATATGATGCAAAAAGACAAAATATATAGAAAATGCAAAACACAAATCACAGAAGTCATTTATACTCAGAATATGAAATCAGATTAACTCAAATTGCAGTACCAGGGAAATGTTATATCTATTCAAAAAACAAGTAATTGTTTTTTCCGTCTGCCTTATAGGTTCAACCCTGCTATTATAAGAGTGTATCTGGGTCGTCAGGTTCAGAATGGATCCAACCCAAATGAAATCTCCCGGACAGTATCAAAGTTTATTCTTCATCCGGACTTTGGACTCTTTGAAAATGACATTGCCCTCCTGAAACTGTCTTTACCAGTGAATTTCACCAGTTACATCTTTCCGGTCTGCCTGGCGGCCTCAAATAGCACTTTCCACAGTGGGGTTAAATCATGGGTTACTGGCTGGGGAAATATTAGATTTAATGGTAAGTTTAAGATAAATACCTCTCCTTTAAAGAGTAATTATCATTCATATAAAGCTCACTTGTTTTGCTTTTAAATACATTTATTGTCTACTCTGAGTCTCTAAATATCCCCAAAAGTTGAATTTAGCTTTTAATATTATTGCTGCTTGAGTCTATAAATAACTTTTTCGGGCTATTATGTCAGCTACTGGACTACATGTATAGCTAAATGTGTTGGAATGGAAAGCACAAAACATAGATGACATTGGAGTGATAGGGGAATGAAACAGGTCTTCTGGATTTAAAGAGACCACTAGCAAAACAGTTGTAGAGAGGTGGATTTTAGAAAATCACACAAATTAACGGCTGAGGGGCTTCATTAATGAACAAATTCACACTAAAGCATTTTTCTTCCCCTTATATAGAGCACAACTGAATTATTTAAATAGTAAAAGTAAGGATCTGAAAGTATGATGTGGCCTTAAAATCAGAAATTGAATCAACACAGTGCGGACAACCGCGTTGTAGAACAAGTAAAAAAACTGGAAAATGTTTGTGATCACAAAGCTGCAGTTCACTGATACATTCACAGATTTGTTTTGTTCTCTCAAATTCCTAAGTAATTGTAAGTAAATGAACTGAATTTGTTATTCCTGTAGATCCCCTTCCATCACCTGGAAACCTTTTGGAAGTGGAGGCTGATATTGTGGGAAATGGACAATGCAGTTGTGACTATGGTGACATAGGTAATGTCAGTATTACAGAAAACATGATATGTGCTGGGTTTCGTGAAGGAGGAAAGGGACCCTGTTTTGTAAGTCTTTACTGCTTTACTATTTCATATTTTTTTCAATTCCTGTTCTTAATGCCTCTTCTCACCTGCTTTACATAAAATGTTTCTGGTCTTAAAGGGAGATAGTGGAGGTCCACTGGTTAGTAAGCAGGATGATCGCTGGATTCAGGCTGGAATTGTTAGTTTTAGTGTTGGTTGTGCCAAGCCATATTTCCCAGCAGTCTACACCAGAGTGTCCCAGTACAATAACTGGATAAACAGTCACATCACCAGAAACAGGCCAGGCTTCATAAACTTTACATCCAACCGGACTGAGAGTGATTTTAATGTTTCCTGTACAAGACCCAATATCAACCGAATAACAGTAAACATATCTGAGGGTAAGAACACATCAGCTGTTTTGTATTAAACAAAATGTTGAGAGAATTTAGTTTAATATCTTATTGTTTGATAAGTTTTATTGATCCAAGGTTTAATCTAAATTTTTCTTAGTATGTGGTCGACAGTTGCTCAAAACCAGGATTGTTGGAGGAGAGGTAGCTCCTCCAGGCAGCTGGCCCTGGCAGGTCAGCCTGCACATCTTTGAACACTTCTGTGGAGGATCTCTGATCAATGACCAATGGGTGCTGACTACTGCTCACTGTGTTCAAAGGTAAGCAACAAAACAATTGTAAACAACTCACTTTAGAAATGAATGGCTGATGATATCAAAAAGTGGTGGTAAAGTAGGAACTCTATGGTTTATTTTTTGTCATGAATAAAATTATTATTTCATATTTGTCTTTAAAAATGCACCTATTATGAAAAAACACAACGTATACAATAATGTCGTCCATCCATCATCCATCCACTACTGCTTTTCCATCATGGTCATGGGGGGCTGGTGCATTTCTAGTAGTCCTTCAGGGGAAAGTTTGGGTACACTCCCGACAGTTTGCCAGCCATCACGAGCCAACACAGACACTTGTAAACATACATCAACCCATTGAGGAAAACTTAAAATTAAGATAAAAATTACCTTGAAGCCCAAAAGAGGTGACTGGTAAAACACACATAAAACTTAAAGAAAAGTAAGAACATTTTGTATCAGATCCACTCTATTTCCCAAACAAACAAAAGTAAAAAGAAATGTGGGGGGAAAAAAGCAGCCACATTTTTAATACGATGGAGAAGAATGGTCACAAAACAACTCTCTATTCTATAAAACATGCTGATAAACTGCCACAAGACACATGTCTCTGTTATCTCACTGTTGGTTTGTATATAAAACTATCTTTATTTTTCCCCCCCCACTCTTTTGACAGGTGGAGTATGTCACCATATTTATTGACTGTATATCTTGGTCGTCAGAGTCAGGAGGGATCCAACCCAAATGAAGTAATTCGTAAAGCAACTCAGATCACTATTCACCCAGACTACATTTCTACCTCCTTTAACAATGACATTGCAGTTCTGAGGCTGTCTGCACCAGTAAATTTCACCCAATACATCTTACCAGTATGCCTAGCTGCCCTGAACAGCACCTTTTACACCGGGGTCGACTCCTGGATAACTGGCTGGGGAAACATTGGAAGTGGAGGTGGGTTGGAAAAAAAACAACATACGGAGGAATAAAGATAAACCAAACCTATGTATCTCCAACAGTACAATAAATGTATTAATAAAAGTCTGGATTTTTCTCCTCAGTCCCTCTTCCTTCTCCTCAAAACCTGATGGAGGTAAATGTACCGGTTGTGGGGAACAGACAGTGCAAGTGCAGCTATGGAGAGAGCACCATCACTGAAAACATGATATGTGCTGGTTTACAAGAGGGAGGGAAGGATTCCTGTCAGGTTATTATCCGTGTTCATCAGTTCGGTAGGGCCCTGTTACACCTTGCTGATTTAGACAGCGAATGCCCGACAGCCAGGAATCTCCTAAACAATTACATATGCTGAACTTTCTATGTATTTTTTCATAGTTAATCCAGTCCAGTCCAATTATGTCCAACGACAGCCTAACTTATGCATAACATATGGCAGTATAATGCCGTATGTTATGCATTATGTTAATTATTAAGCATATTTAAAGCTTCTCCCCTCAGGAGCAGCGATGCGCCCGGAGCCGTCCGGTCTGCATAAAAAGATGTTTTTGATAGTGGTATTAACCTAGCTGCTGTTTACCACCTACGCCCCCCAAAAAAATAAATAACAGGAAAAAGAAAGAAAGAAGGTTTACAGACACAGCAGATTCAGTGTCATGTCTGCTAGAAGGTTTGTTGGTCATGGGCGTGAATGCAGGGACGACCCCTCACACTCACCTTCTTGCTCACCCTATTATGGGGATGCTGCAGTTTGGAGGAGAACTGACAGTTTCCTCCTGTGAACGCTGCCAATATGCCATTAAACAGTAGCTGTAAGTTAAAAAATTGCTCAGCTGTCGTCTGGAACACGTCAAATACATTGATATGCATTGGAGATTAGTTCTTTATAGGTTACGGATAAGTTCTGCACAAGTTACTCATAGGTTTTGGATAAGCTAGACACAATGACTTATGAGTAACTTACGGCAAACATATATCAACAATCAGATAAATTATCTGTAACTTACGAGACATGTAGGGCGTACTTCCGGTAAGTCGACTTGTGCAAGCGTACTTCAGCATGCTCATAACTTACACAAAACATACCCATAACTTATCAAGCATATGCCAGGGTTTTTGCCAGATTTTTCGTACATCAGGCACACGATGGTCTAAATTGTCAAGGTGTGACAGGGGCTTTAATGTTTGCAGAAAATAGCTGTAATTTAATTTAAAAATGTTTTCTGAATTTTAAGGGGGATTCTGGAGGTCCGATGGTAAGCAAGCAGGGTGAACGCTGGATTCAATCAGGAATTGTAAATTTTGGATTAGGATGTGCTGTGCCAGATTTCCCAGGCGTCTACACCAGAGTATCGAATTATGAGAGCTGGATCAAAAGTGTGATCAGCATCAACCAGCCAGGCTTCATTAACTTCATCTCCAACGGGACTGACAGTGACCTCAGCGTCTCCTGTACCAACCAAACAACAACCGCAATGCCAACTAAACCTAAACGCAAGTACCTTTTTTAAGATTGTGTAAAGAAAAAAAAGGAGAAAAACTCTCATATTGACTCCAGGTCACATTCAGTAGGTTGTGTCCCTGTCTGATTAGATTCAAGAAGGTTACAGGATTAATGTGAAATCTTTTTATATATATAAAAAAAAAACCTTTGTAGCTAGATTCAAGACTAATCTAAAATAGAAAATAGAAACCTTCTTTAAACTAAAGCAGGCTGTTTTATTGGCCCTTGACTTTCAGTGTAACTCTGATTGATCTAAATGTGTGTATCACTCAATAAGCACATTAGAAAGATCCCAGGTGGCCGGACACTAGTATGCCACATTTGAATGACATCCTAGGAAAACGTAAGCAGATTTCCATAAGCAAATTGCTCCTGTTGTCTCAGTTTTGAAGGGTATTTTTGTTCCCAAGGTCCCAAGTACCACTTGTCAATTATGAGAATTCATGCCAGATGAAGCAATGCCTCCCCAAAAAAATCACAGTCTCCTCTTTTTTTTTCACAGTAGGAATAGTGTTCTTTTCTTAACATGTTTTTTTTTTTTCATTGGAGAACATAGAGCTTATGTGCCTTAAAATAAATATCTATTTTTGTTTCACCTGTCCATAAGAAATTCTCTAAGAAGTTTAGTGCTTTGTATACATGTTGCTTGGCAAAATCCAATCAGCCTTTTTTACTATTCAATTTTAACAATAATGTCCTCCTTGGTCCTGTTGTACAACAATAATATATTTATTGCCTACCTCAGTAGGAGTGGTAAATATGTTATTTAAGATCATATTCGGGCTTTCATATATTGTTTGTGAGCTCCCGCTCCACTGAGTGCATGTTAGAACAACAAATCAATGTGTGAATCAAGCTCAAATCATGATGAAACAGATAACTCTGCATACACATGGAATAAATTAATCAAAACCTCCATTCAAAATATAAGAGTTTATTGACAATAATCTTTCAGCTCCAACTCAAACATATTAATTCAATTCAATTCAATTCAGTTTATTTATATAGCGCCAAATTCACAACACATGTCATCTCAAGGCACTTTACAGTTGAAAACTCTTGACTAAACCATTCCTGTTGAGTTTTGGATATGAAAAGTATGGAAACTTGAGTGTGACTATTTAATCAACCTAAATGAAAAATTATATTTTAAAAAATATGCACAAGAAATCTGAAATAAATATTTTCAACCAAAACTACAATAAGGTGATGAGATCTTGACTTGTGATGCTAGCGACAGTTCCGTTTAGAGAGGCAGATCAATTATTTTTTTTATTACATAATTTTTCTTCACCACATAGTAATATTGTCTAATAGGTATTTGGCTTGCGTAATTCCAGTTTACATAGATCATTTTATGAATAGTATTTCATTAATCTGTGTAGGATTTATATAGGCCCAACTTGCTGCAGTCCCATTCGGGCATAATGCCGATCGCAGAGCTGTCACTAGTGTGTCAGCTCTGCGCTGCCATAGCCCAACAGATGTCTGCCTCCACAAATCCAAACCCAGTCCTATCTTTTTATAAATAGCTATTTCTAAGGCAAGGCAAGCATAAAGACAAAGACTTCAATTCAGAGGTGATAATAAATAACATCCATATAAATAATATCTTAGATGTCTGTCAGTAGATCCCTGTAATTATTACATGCTTTACCTTCAAACTATATCAATAGGATGTCACTCTAGTATGCATAAACTTTGTAAAGTATGATGTATCATAGACATCATAGACAATTATTTAAGATTTTATCTGTTCTGCAGTTAAAGACTTAAATTGGTAAGTATCTGCAGAGAGGGCTGCTTGTTCCACATGTAGTTTGAGAGCATTGATAAAGTTTATCCATTGATCATAGTTAACAAAATTTAGACCTATTAATGAAAGAAAAGGTGGGTAGCATGCAAAGAGACAAATTGTAAGGAGTGTAAAAAAGAAGCAGCTATAGCAGTTTCAAAGTCTTAAGTCACTGTCCTATGACTCAGTCCTGATGCAAGCGAAAAAAGGAGAATTTGTCAAATGGAGAGAGGTGTTGTGTACATATAGGACACAAAATAAAAAGTATTAAATTGAATTATGTGTAAAGACAAAGTACTGTTATCTTTACAAACCTAATCTCATGATCCAGCCAGCTTAAGAGATAACTGCTGAAACTGTTTTCTTTCAGCTCCTGAAAATGCAGAAGGTTTCAGATCATTGAGACAGAATGAGACCAGCATCACTCTACATTGGGATCCAGTTAAAAACAATGTCAGCTTCATTGTCCTTTATAATGGAAAAGAGATTCATGTAGCAGCACCAGCAGGAAATGGACCAGTTACTCTGACAGTCTCATCTCTCACTCCTGGAACTACATACCTGTTCACTCTCTTCTCTGTTTTTGAAAACATCAGAAGCAGTGGAGTCAGCATAGCTGCAGTTACTGGTAAGATATTTACCTTGATTTATTGTTTCAAACAGAACTGTTTTTGGGTGGTTTGAACTGTTGTTAAACATCAGTGAATAAGGTCTATATTAAGTCTTCCACACCCCTGCTAGAGACAGATTACAAATTAATTGAAATTAACAAAGACTTGGTTTCCATTTGTAAAGAAAGTTATTTAAACCCACCTTAATAATGAATTGAAAACATTTTGCGTCACAGCAAACCTTAACTGGCACTATACATCTTCCCACTGGTGTTTTGACAACTTTTTTTGGATGACCTTCGTTCCATCTCCCTTATCATTAGATTCCCCCACAGATTCCCTATCAGATGTAGGCTGGGACTTTGGAAAACATCCCTTTAGCATGTTTGTTTGATATGAAGCAGAAAAATCTGAGCATTTAGTTAACATCATGCACTTTACTTGAGGCAAAGATATTTGCAGAGATTACACTATAAAGCCATGAGGCAAGACCAGCCCAAGCATGTGATTTGACTCAAGGGATCCAAAAATCACAATTTAAGTTCCTTCTCAAATAATTTCCAGATCCCTCTGTTGTCCCTGTTCTCAGGATCATGCTGTTGGAATAATCTTTGTAAATATGTCCTATATCTGAACCTCCTTAGATTGTAAAACAGTCAGCCATAAAACCTCCCCAAGCTAAAGGGGGTCTGAAGGTAAGGTCATCTAATCGTTCAGGAAACAAAAAGGAGTTGGAAATGATGAGAAAACATCCTTCATCACATTCCATTCCTTAAACACACATCCTAAAGTTAAAAATACAAAATCATTTAATATCTAAGCATGGTAATACTTTAGTCCACATGAGGTTAAATTAATTCACATAAGAGTACATACATGTAAATCTAACAGGACTTTGGCTTATAAATGTTACTTCCCATCAGCAAAATCCTGTTGGTAAAATTGGGCCTCTGGGGCAACAGTGGCATTGAAAGGAGTGTCCATTACAACCGGAGGGTTGTCAGGTCAAGCCTACCAATGGTGGTCAGCGGGACTGGTGGCACCAGTGTATGTCAGCCTCGCTTCTGCCAGTGAACCTCAGGGCAGCTATGGCTACAATGTATCTAACCACCATCAGTGTGTGAGTGAATGGGTGAATGACTGAATGTTGTGTAAAGCGCTTTGGTCAACTCTCCTGACTTGAAAATGTGCTATATAAGTACAGGCCATTTACCATTTAAAAGATTATTTTTAATATTATTGCCAGAGATATGAATAATGTAGTATTTAACTGCAAGTGTGAGGTGTGTTGAAACCCTTCAATGTAAAGCATAAGGAGAAAACTATATAACCACTTAGGCTCAGGGAATTTATTCAGTCTTTTCTTATGTTCTTGTCATAGCTCCTGAAAATGCGGATGGCATCAGAGCATCAAATCAAAATGAGACCAGTATAACTCTGCAGTGGAATAAAATCAACAACAATGTCAGCTTTGTTCTGCAGTTTAATGGCACAGAGACAAATATAACTGCAACAGATGGAAATGGACCAATAACTCACACAGTCTCATTTCTCACTGCTCGGACATACTACACATTCACACTGTTCTCTGTTTTTAAAAACGTCAGAAGCAGTGGAGTCAGCTTCATGGCAGCTACCGGTAAGGCACTTAACTTGAGCCTTATGTTCAACAGATATACCTATTATAGAGTTAAGCTGTTGTTTAGAGGGTTGAATGTTATTATAGAGCTGAGCATAGTCTATAAGTTGTTGTTTCTTAATTGATTATATGTTTATTTTGGACTGATTTACATGTTGGGATTTAAAGAGGAAAAATATGAATCTAAATTGAACCATTTATTGTTTTCTTTCCATGTCAACAATAAACAACTTGTGGGGGGAAAAAAACCCGTTCAAACAACAAATAGGTCCAAGTAAGTTAATAAGTTGTTCTTCTACTTTTCTTTCCTTCCCTCAAAAAGTAATGTTTTTTTTTAGATTGATAGATTTTTTTTTTATAGAATGATATTCACTCTCCACAGTGGTCATTTATATTTAAAATAAATAATAGCTACTGCATATTCTGTGTCCAATTTTAGAAGATTGTTTTATGTTAATTAAAAATGTTTTTTGATTGTAAAATGTTGTGTATTTTATTGTAAACAGACTATGTTTTTGCTGTGAAGATGAGGCTACAGCTTCCCAACAAAATGTCAGAATCAGAGATGGAAGTTGATTTAGCAAAGGTGAGACTTATTTAGCATTTGATTATTATTATTTTTTTTTACTTATCTTATGTTCACGTTTGATTAACCTCTGGTTCATGTATCTGTGTGTTTTTAAATCCAGCTCATCAAAGAATATAATTTGCCATCACAGTTTTCCCTGAAAATAGCTTCTTCAAAACCATGAAATCATTAGAAAGACGAAATGTTGTAAAAGTCATCAGCAACATTGTTCCTCTTGTGTTTTCTACAATAAATTCAGCGATAGATTTTATTGTATATGTATATTTTAAATCTTGTCATTCAAAGTGCTCTTGTTTGCCCTTTTTCCTCTATTTTGTTTGCTAAACAAGACCTCAACAAAGATTTCATTGTGTTTTCATGTACTTCTTTCTACACAAAACATATTTGCAAACATTGGTTTGTGTAAAATCTGGATTTTTTTTTTTCATCAGTGTATTAGTAAGTGATTGTAATTTCTTGCCTTGTATGTTAAACCTGATAAGATTTATATAACATTCAATTAATGAATTTAAAGTACAATGAAATAAAACTTTTTAAACAATGAAATGGCTACCAGAAGTCTGAATAATTAGCCAGTTACACTGCAATGCATCTAAGGCTACGTTCACACTGCAGCCTTAACTAACCCAAATCTGATTTTTTTGGCCCATATGTGACCTGGATCCAATCTTTTCATGGCTCTCTGAACAACACAGATCTGATTTTTTCCAATGCGAGCCTGGCCACTTGGCTATGTGGTCCTGAATCCGATATAAATCTGATATTTGCAAATGCGACCTGTGTGTGAACGGCCGGGTCAGATTCATCCAAACTGAACACAATTAATACCCGACAAAGGTCACTATTCTGGGCCTTGCTATGAAGAAGCGGCAAGAAAAACAAACACCATGGCAGATGATGATGCGGAGAGTATTTTTATTTTTTTAACCATCTTGAAAAGATTGAGGTTTTAAGGTTTGGAAAGATAGCTAGTTGCACTCCAGTGCTACCATCCATGTTTACTTCCATAAACATAGAGCATGTTGGCTTGTGACGTCACTGCATCCCCTACTGCACATGTGGGACACTTAAACTGAAGGAATGCAGTTCAAACAGGAAATCACATACAAGTCGCATATATTTGGAAATGTGAACGGCAACGCAAAAAAATTAGATTTCACAAAAAAATCGGAATTTAGTATCAAGGCCTGCAGTGTGAACGTGGCCAAAAATCTAAATTATTTTAAGGAAGTTTTAAATTTAAATTGCCTTGTGTGAAAATATAAAAATAAATAAAGGTTTAAATTATACTTTTTAGAATATATTTTAACAGAAAAAAATGTGATACTAACTCGTCAAAGTTCAAAAGGTATTACCACGAAAAGCTGATTTAAAAAGCAGATCTGAACTTTTTATAAAGGATAGGCTTGTCTTTGTTCCAGTGAAGTGGAAGGAAAAAACTTGAACATTTTTGGTATATATAAAGCAGTCTGTTAGGAAGCTCAAGTTGAAACAAAAGATAACCTCAGCTAAACTTAGATTAATGCTGAGGTAATCTTTGCAATAATATAACTCATGGACACTATGTTTAGTTTATTTACTCACCTAGTAATTATTTAAAGCTAAGCTTGAAACTACGGTTTGTGTCCAATTGTTTCTTTGATTTTAATACTTTTTTACATAGTGTAGTTCTTCTATTTTTATTCTATTGCTTTTTAGAGAGCTTTACGATGTAATAATTGTGTACAGTACATTATCTAGCTCAGAAGAGCTATTTCTTTGTTAAGTTCATAATCCTCCATATTTGCTTGTTAGTCAATGATTTTTACATTTGCTATACACCATTGATAACCGTGTGAAATTAGTTCTAATTTGCATGGTTGCGTTTTTTTGTTGTTGTTGTTGGTTTGTTTGTTTCTTTGCTTTTTGTTTATGAAATCCTTTAGCCCCTTTTTCAGCGGGTCCTCTTGACAAGACAGTGCAACTTGCTCACAGAGTCGAGCACCATACAGCAGTGGCAGGCCACCATCATTGCATCAGTCAATGACAAAAAGACACGCTGACAGTCTATCAAATCAGTGGAGGTCCATTTCTACAGGAACTTCATGGTGTTGTAATAAATTATTACATTTAAAGGGAGAAACATCCAAAACATCTGGGGCGAACTTCTGAAATTGATTCTAAAAATGATAGCCCCCTGCAACCACAGTAGAGAGCCTTTAAGTCAGACATCGGCGTCGCCAGATCCCATTTACTGGGGCATGTGCCCCAGTATAAATGAGCTGGCCCCAGTATA
>NW_015151284.1:255402-257656 GCF_000732505.1 Cyprinodon variegatus | reverse complement strand
AAAAGAAAAACCTGGTTCAGGTTGAGTTAAACTTTCCACTGAACTAAAACTCTGAAACCTAGGAATGAATGATTACTTCAGAATGTGCATAAGGAAACTTTTGATTTGTCAATGTTGGTGATGTCTTATTTTTATTGCTGCAATGTTGAAAATGTTCATGTTTGTTAAAATAAATATGCTCTTATACTCATTAATATCTCAACTGGTAATTTTGGTAGGAATGTATCAGGGTTGGGCAGTGTGCTTGTCTGTATTTGTGTATGGAAGGAGGGGCATATGCGGTAGTGGGCCAGTGCCCCTGTAAAGCTTGGTGCCTAGCAACTCGCCTGCTTTCAGAGTTGGTTTTATAAGGAATGTCCTTTTGATGCATCAAGGATTTAAGTCAAGGTCCCCAAAAGTAAAGGTTCTGACTCATATTCTACACCATGGTTAATATGTTTTAAATCTACAGATTGCCTGAGCTGTTGGGGAAATTATTTGGGACTATAACAGTGGAAATTCTCACAGTGTACATCAGATTGTCCTTGAATGAAGAATGCTGTGTATTATCTTGATTAGATTGTAGCCAGGGATGTCTCATCATTTACAAACAATATGTCTAATGCAAGAAGTGCTTCTACTAACAAATTTGTTCCTGAATTTGTAGCCTTGAATGGAATTATTGGGTCAGTAATTATGTAGATTTGTATTAAATTCTGCTGGGAATCTGAGGTGCAAAGCCATGTTGAGAGTACAGAAACCTCTGGTGCACCCATGCTGCAAACAGCCAGATCTGACCATAAATCTCACAAACCATGTTGGTTATGCAACTTTAACAAAACAGCCTCTATTATGTAGCTTCTTTTATTACCTAAGGTAACATCAAACCCAAGTATTTCAAAAGTCGCTGCTTTGCTATGTGACACCTTCTGTTTTGAAACTATGAACTGTAAATTGATCTCATCATCATTCTTTTGTCATTGGCTTTTCTGGAAGCTGAACAAATGCATTTCTCTCAAAATATTCCCACCCATCTATGCAAACTTTAAATATGAAGAGCAACACAAGACTTTTGTAATGCGTGCCTTGCAGCCTTAAAGCATGTTATCAGTTTCTATGAGTTGTGAAAAATTTTATTAGATATTGTCTCAATCTTTTACTCATGGATCAAAGGCTAATCCTGCTCCGGCTCACAGGTTTGTGTCTTTTGTTTCCTCAGTCTAGTTTCTTACAATTTTTTACCTCTTATTTTATAACAGCTAAGACTAGAACCAACATTTGCCTACAATAGGTAACTGAGACTATGAGGTAAAAGTAGAAAAAAGTAAGTAAAGATATATGTTTGAAATTATTTGGTGCAATCTGAATATATGAATAGTGCTTTTACTGCAGAGAGAAAGTTCTTTGTTCAAATCCAAGCAGAGACCTGCCTACAGGTTCAAATTTTTATATTTTGCTTTTCATTTCCTGTTAGACTTGAAGTCATTACCAGACATGAACATTGTGCAAAAAAATACATTGTGGGCTTTTTCACTCTCTAACATTAAATCTAAATATTAGGTCCAATAAGGATTGTGATGTTTCAAGTAATAGGTTCCTTAGCTAAAACAGTTTTTAGCCAGAGTTGGCTAGGGACTTGAACAATTTTAACATTTTAACAATATGTAAACTTTCAACAATAAGACTATGTAGTTTGATGAGTGTATACAAGGGTCAATTACATTTTAAACAGTTGTAAATCTAGTTTAAGTGAACTTTAGCATGCCATTGTCAACTTTTGTCATATTAAAAATAATTTTCTAAAAACAAAGTTGTACCAAGAGAAAATGTCAAGTGGCTAGTAACTTTAGAAAATGACTAGCAACAGTAGCCAGTGAACAAAAAAGCTAATTTCAAGCCATAATTATTGATCATCAAACCTCTGCAGAGCACAATGATGTGATGTGGAGACCATTCGGCCCTTTTGAGTGTATTAAAGCCAAAAAAAAATCCTTGGAAGACTGGAAGTGATATACATTATGTAAAGGATTTCTTTGTGCTTCCTGCTTTTTTACAAAAGTTTATTAAAAGAACAACCTTTAAGCTAAACGACTAATAGAAATTTTACCAAGACAAATTCTAGTAAAGTTTCAGGAATGAAACAAATTGTAAACCTATATGTCCACATTGGCAGTTACTCTCACTGTGCAAGACTTATATCTGCAGTTCTTATTATTAGATAAATCCACTGCTGTAATACTTTCCTTTTTTTTGCTGGCCTTATTAGCAGAAAAAA
>NW_015151284.1:251611-253407 GCF_000732505.1 Cyprinodon variegatus | reverse complement strand
AAAAAACAGATGGAAATAAAATGTAAAACAATACTGCAAAAGCAAAATTTTGTTTCAGGGATCCTGCTCAGTGTGGCCTGTGCCGAAAACCACCAGTACTACTTTCTAAACACTTCATCTACATGGACAGATGCTCAGAGTATCTGCAGACGCAACTACACCGATTTGGCCACCATTGAAAACACAGCTGATGTTGATGCTTTTCTGAGGACTTCCTTAAACTATACAGGTCAGTTTTTTATTATTTAAGGGGAGATAACAAATTTGTAGACACATGCAATCAAAACCTCAAATTATTATTCCATTGTTAATAAAAGCATAATTGTATGTGACTATTGCTGTTTGTTTAGGCAAAGCTTGGATAGGTCTCTATGATGAAAGGATAAACAGCTGGAAATGGTCCCTAAATGACAGTAGCTTCTATGGTCCAGGAGAATACACATTTAGAAACTGGAATGGCGGACAGCCCGACGATTTTTATGGACAACAGCACTGTGTTCAATTTTATGGACAGGGAAGTTGGGATGACATTGGGTGCACAGACATAATACCATTTATCTGCTATAATGGTAAGATTTTATTTAGTGTAAAAAAGTTGAAATTGAAAATTTATTGAAATACAGATTTTTTTCTTGTAGTTGTTCTCAATCTATTTCTATATCTTTATTTATATATTTACAGGTATGCTAGGTGGATCACCATCCTATGTTGTCAGTAATATGTCACTAAATTGGAATGAAGCGCAGAAGTTCTGCAGGGCCAATTATGTTGATCTGGCCAGGTAAGAGGACTGTATTTAGATAGACAGACAGACAGACAGACAGACAGACAGACAGTTAGTTTAAGATTTTGGTTTAAATATTTTATTAGTTGTTTTAAAGTTGCTGTTTCTCTTTGTATATACTTCTTCCTGCTTTGTTTTCCCCTCACAACACAGTGCAGTCCTTCCTTCTGCTAACTGTGCTGCATTTATTTCCTGCCATTGCAGCTGCGAAGTTGCTTTGTTACCAGTATTCATGTATTTTTGGTAACTTTTATTATTATCATTAAACCTTTTTTTTTCTAGGAAGGTCAATTTTATGATTGACAGTCTCCTTGGCAATGGAGGCCTAGCATGATAATAATAATATTAATAATAATAATAATAAAATTAGATATAATTATGTAAAAAATGTCTGTTAGAAGACATTACATCTAAAACGTTCTATATATGAATAGCATCCACATAGACAATTTGACAGAAACAAGCTTGTTGGTAAAAAGTTACATCTCACACAAAAAAGAAAAAGTCAGGATCACTTTAAGACACTTAAGGAGATCAATGTTTTAACTTGCAAGATAGATTACAGTGTTACATGTTTATAGGGCCAGGTAAGCAAAACACAATTTTACCAACCTGGGCAAGAATATTTGGTAAAGTGAAGAATTTCCAATTATTGGTACAAATAAAGATACTCCTTGGAGCTACTTTAATTTTTATCATTTCAGTAGTTGGAACACATGCTTTTTTCATGGTTTTGGTTTTGTTCAAGTTTTATTTCTGAGTTTTCATTTGTGTGTTCTAGGTATTTTTGATTGTATTTGAGTTCTTAGATATTTCCTATCTCCTTTTCCCTATCTCCCTTCTTGCCTCTGTTCACACCTGCTCCCAATCTGCTACTTACACTGCAAAAACAATCTATAAATAAATAAAAATTCCTTAAATCAAGTGTATTTTACCTTAATTTTAGCAGGTAAATGGGATGATTTGCCAATGGAATGAGTATTTTTACTCTTAAAATAAGATAATTAGATAA
>NW_015151284.1:246430-249698 GCF_000732505.1 Cyprinodon variegatus | reverse complement strand
TCTAGTGTCCCCTCTCTAGCCTCAGGTCCCTCTAGTGTCCCCTCTCTAGCCTCAGGTCCCTCTAGTGTCCCCTCTCTAGCCTCAGGTCCCTCTAGTGTCCCCTCTCTAGCCTCAGGTCCCTCCTCTATAGCCAGAGGTCCCTCTAGTGAACCCTCTCTAGCCTCGGGTCCCTCTAGTGTCCCCTCTCTAGTCCCTGGTCCATCCAGTGCCCCCTCTCTATTCTCAGACCCTGTTGTTGTCACCTCTTTAGTCTCTGATCCTTCTGTTGTCCCCTCCCTAGTTTCAGGCCCCTCTGGTGTTCCCTCTCTAGTGCCCTCTGGTGTCACGTCTCCAGCGTGACACCAGGTCTCTGTGCCATCCAGAGTCCCCTTAGCCCACTGAAGAACTGGTCCCTGACTTTGAGCTCAGTGAGTTTGTCCTCGAGACCCCTCAGCGGGCACCCCTCGCCTCCGAGGTCCCTAAGCGGGCGCTCCTCACCTCTTCGTCACGAGTCCCCCAAGGTTTGTGTGTCGCAGTCGGAAGCCCCAAAGGTTTGTGTGCTGCAATCGTCGGCCCCCAAGGGTCCTGCAGCAGAGAGGCCATCCTCCAAGGGTCCTGCAGCACAGAGGCCATCCTACAAGGGTCTTGCAGCACAGAAGCCATCCTCCAAGGGTCCTGCAGCAGAGACGCCGTCCTCCAGAGGTCACCAAAATTTTATTAAACAAAAGAAGCTTAAACATGAAATGGATGTCTCACTGCCAAGTGGTCACAGCTGAATTATTTAGCTGATTCATTTTAAGCTGATTCATCGATGGCGAGCAGCGTGCTCAAGAAATGCCAAAGAGACAGAATTAAAAACAGCAGCTGTGAAGCAGACCCAAGCTCAACTGGAATATAATGTTGTGTCTTAGTCAGTCTGACCTACTACAATAAGAAGTTACCTGGTTGTGTACTGTAGGTTACATAAAGCATGCAAAGAAAACTGATATCAGCTGGCATGATCCTAGGGTGTAATAGCACAAATGCTTTCAAAAGGTAGTTAACAAGTGATGACTTGTTTAGCCTCATGTCGTCATTCAATTGCAGGCTGTCTAGGTGGTGTCCTGACAACGATGTGGGCTGCAGTGAAAATTGGAAAACTTTTTCGGGAAAACCTGGATATTGACATCTAGGTTTATAGATGTTGAAGCTTGGCCTGATTTTCAGTGTAGTCCTGTTTATTTTACTGTGACTAATTGTATGCACTCCCTTTTAAACTTTTGACAAGAGAATTGGTTTGGAGCTCATCTGCCTGGCTGTATCTTTCCTTGGCGGGGAAACATGTGGAGCTGGTTGACAGTTACATTTTGTATCCATGTTTTTGCATGTCTGCTTCTATATTCTTGAATAAGGAAGGCCGCTAACACAGAGCCTGGTTCTGTTGGAGGTTTCTTCTTGTCAAGAGGGTTTTCTTCTCCAGTGTCGCTACAAGCATGCTTGGTATGAGGTATTGGGACTAGCTTGTAGATCACCTGAAAGAACGGAGACAGTATGCCTCAGGGGCAAAGCTGAAAAGTTTAAACAGGAATGAAGCTCTAGGATGGTAAATGTCTCTCGGGTGTGAGGAGATTAAGGCACAATGTTGCATTGGTGCTTAAGTAATAAGACAGGAGGACTGGAAGAAGCTGAACCCTGAGGAGTCTTTGGAGTTCAAATTGGAATTGTTGAGCAGAATATCAATGAATGTGTTCGGAGCTTGACGGAGCAGAAGCACTTGGCAGTACGCATATTTTTAAAACAGAGTCCTAGATTATGATTGGCCATATGTGACACACTAATGTGTATTCTCATTATTATTTGTTTGGTTTGAAGAGAGACTGATTTTGGGTAATAATTTGTTTGAGTTGTAGTTAAACACTCACCAGAAGGTGGCACATTACTCCGAGAGACGGTATACTGTAGTGAGGTCGGCATTAAGGAACTTCACCTGTCGCCTGTCTCATTCATTCTCCTGTTGTACAGAAACATTTAATTTGCCCAGCATGCCCAAAACCTGGGGTCTGTTGCACATAGCAGACGCATGCACAGGGCTGATATGCTAGAAGCACTGAAGCATCAGAGGGTAATTGGCTGGGGACGGAAATAAGTCTTACAGTCTTAATTTCATAGTTAGAAAATATTATTAAAACCCCTTCTAATAAAAAAAATTTAAGGGTCCTCTTAAACATAAACCATATGGGAAAATCAGTATAACTGGAATTTTAATACTTGTTCTTGTTCTTTCCATATTTTTCTTTCTGTTGAAACAAAAAAGATAATATCCCCTTACAGCAGATCAGTGATACTGTATATCAGGAGAACCTTGAAAGGTCATTAACATAGATCCTAAATGTGTAATACCTTTATTTAAAATTTACTACAGAAGAGCATACAAAAGTAAATTTTGCAGTTGTATAATGTGATTCATATTATTTCTTATATATACTTTTTACTATACTCCAGCATAAGAAATCAAACAGAAAATGAACTCATCAAACAACTACTGAATGGCACCACTGCGTGGATTGGTCTGTATCGGGAAAAGCTGTGGTCTGATGGGCGCTTGTCTCTGTTTCGACACTGGGCTGACGGAGAGCCAAATAACCTCTCTGGTGATCAGTGTGCCGCTGGATCATTTAATGATACTGGAAGATGGCTCGATGAAGAGTGCAGCTTGAGTTTGCCATTTGTCTGTTACAGAAGAGGTAATGTATCTTAGTTCTGCTGTTTAAGCAGCCCTAAATATTCCATTATAATACACAACATAATGCTGTATTAATTTCCTGTAGGTAAACTCTTAGCCCTTCTTGGGTAACAGCATTGCTGACTACCTGCTGTCTCTAAACATGCTATATTATGGACCTGATCTTCAATGAGTCGATTAGGAGTGGCAATTGGTTGGGCAATAAAAAGTAAAATAAAATTGTATGTGCTAAGTGGGCATGTTGGAGGTGATCCATAAAGATTGCATGTGCAAAGGATACGACATTCAGACAGGGCTACTTTGCAATATTTAAATGAGCAGATAATGTGTGTGAAACTGTCTATTTGAGAGTGCCTCTAAAATGAAGATGAAGTTCTTCCATGAAGCCATGAAGTCAGTTTTGATGTGGATCATAATTATTTAAGAAATAATAAGAGTGATAATAATGGTCACTCTAGTGCACTTAACATGAGTATCTTAAAGGGGTAGTTCGGGATTTTTGACATGAATCTGTATGGCATCCCCATCACCAGTGTCATGCAATCACACTGACTTACCCCTGGCAGC
>NW_015151284.1:243711-245301 GCF_000732505.1 Cyprinodon variegatus | reverse complement strand
CAGCTCCTCTCCCCAAACCCTCTTAGACAGACAAGGAGTCACAGTCTAGCTTCCCCTAGCTTTTATTGTCTTTACACTGTTACAAATACAAAGCAACAAAATGAACCCTCTGCATTCAACCCATCCCCTTCCGGGAGCAGTGGGCTGCCATTTTGCGGTGCCCAGGAAGCAGTATAGGGTTATGGGTCTTTGCTCAGAGAGCCAGAGTGCCAGTCTGTAGGAGTGGGGCTCGAACTCAGAACCTCAGGATTCCAAGCTCTATGCCCTAACCCATAGGCCACCACTACTCCAGTTCACACTATACCAAGATAAAGTTCTGAAGAGTTGGTTTCCCCTCCACTAATGCCTTACAACAGTTACTTGGCCCAAAATATTTTGTAACAAGGTAAGACTGTAATTATTTAGTTAAGACCCACATGTGCTTCATACAAAAGCTGTAAAGAGAATTGAGGATGAAAAGATCCAAATTAGGGATGCACTCTTCAGGCTGGCGCCGTTATAGGGTTGTTTGCTCACTGGTGGTTGTTAATGTTTAGTTTTGTTTTATTTCTAAACAGCATTAATTATATGTGGAAGTGATCTGTGTTTGCAATTTAGCGTGTAAACCTTTTTTTGTGGGTTTGCCTTCATTATTAGGCAGATCATATGATCAAACCATGCAAATGTCTTTACTTTATTTTCTTTACAGCTGTTCTTAAGCTGCCAATAAAAGATGCCATCTGCTAATTTTAATGGGCAGACCCAAATTGGCTTCCATATCTTAACATCTGCGCAGCAATCTTTGTAGATCATCGTTAGCATGCCCACTTATTTCACTACCAATAAAGAACTGAAAATGCAATTTTCAGATTCCTTGTATGGAATCTTTGAAGTTAAGACTTTTAGTGACTATGATGATGCTCTCCAGTCTTACTTCAGTGATCTTGTGGTGACTTTTAAAAATGCATGCATCCTTAACACTTTCCTTGAGCAGTGTAGACATGATTGAAAATTTTTATTTAATGTCTCCTTGCTCTTTCCCCCCCCCCACATGTTACCACTGAAGAAGAACAAGCTCCATCTTGTTCTGGCTGTCAGTGTTGTCCGTCAGGTACAGAGTGCAACACCACCAATGGCAGTTTTGAATGTCTTGACCCCTGTGTCAACTACATTACACTGAATGATACCTGGCGTTCTAGAGATAATAGAAACAATACAATCTTACACTGTGATCGGGACATTTTCTGGAGTGGTTGGTATCGCTTTTATTTGGGGCATATCAGCGCTCAGATTCCAAACGAATGTATAGAAGAAAACCGGTGTGGAACCCACGCTCCTTTGTGGATCAACGGGACACAACCAACCCAGTTAAATGAAATCGTCAATCGCACTGTTTGTAGCGCCTGGGCGGGTTCCTGTTGCTATTTTGCAACTCACACCATCCAGGTCAAGCTGTGTAATGGATACTACGTCTATAAACTTCAGCAGCCGTCAACATGCTGGTTGGCTTACTGTGCAGGTACTGTCACCACAAAAAATACCATTGTGGATTAGTTTGAGGGAGTTAATCTACATCTGCTTGGTTTAGTAGTTACTGCAACATTTAATCAT
>NW_015151284.1:239792-243024 GCF_000732505.1 Cyprinodon variegatus | reverse complement strand
ATAATTGGTTTAAAAAGATTGTTTAATCCTATCTCCATTATATATAGCTTTTAACAACTGAGATTTAAAAACAATACATTCAAAACAAAAACAAGCAGTTATTTTTCAGCACGTTTACAATAATTTCTGGAGTATTCAGATAAAAGGCAAAGTGTGGGTTGACTCTCCAAAATCAAAACCAGTGACCAAAAAAAATTATATTCTAAAAGTATTCTATGCAATACTTTATATTATATTGTACAACCCACAAAAAATATTTCAAATACATTTCAGTTATTATTGCTTGATAATGAAACAAAATAGAATAAGATAATTTTTGTCCCTCATTTGGAACCCTAACCGCCAGACCTAAAATGAACTATTAACCAACACAAACTATCAGCTGTGTTATAATTTATTTACATGATTTTTTAATGAAATCCTTTTAAAAATAGAGGTTTTGCAAGACTTGCCTTATTGCTTTAATGTATGATAATTAGGATAACTTTGGATTTGCTGTTGTTGCTCTGTACTTGCTTAATGCTTTGCAATGAATGAAATCAGCCAGAATTAATTGGACAGGATCTGCTAACAGCAAACATAAACCACATTTAAGATGATACTTTTTTTTTTTATTGTAAAGTGATTAAACAGCACAACCTTTGTAAACTCCCAGAAACGTATGATCGATGTAAGGGGAATGCTTGATCTATTACATGAAAACTTTGATGGAAATTAATTGACAATTATTATTTTGAGTGTAGTTTTTCTTTAATTCTTTCTTTGAATTGGTTGAATTCTGTTATATAGTAAGCAATTTTAATATTGAAATAATTACACATTATAGATGGCAATTTGCAGGAGATTGTAATAGTTTGTTATTGCATTATAAGATTTACTGAATCTGACATTTCTCCATTCACCTTTTAAAAAGCTTGTGGTGGTTAGATTCAAAGAGGAGGGCTTTGGGGGAGAGCTGAATGGTGTCGCAGTGGGTAGCACTGTTGCCATGCAGCAAGAAGGTTCTGGGTTTGATTCCCGGCCTGAGGTCTTTCTGCTTAGAGATTGCATGTTCTCTCTGCTCATGCGTGGATTCTCTCTGGATACTGCAGCTTCTTTCCACCACCCAAAGACATGACTGTTAGGTTAATTGGCTAAATGTGTGTGTGCATGGTTGTATGTCTCTGTGTTGCCCTGTGACAGTGGAGACCTGTCCAGGGTGTACCCCACCTTTCCCCCAAAGAGAGCTGGAGATTGGTAGGAACCCCACTGCAACCCTGAAAGAATATGCAGAGAAGCTGCATTGATTGGGTCAGGGGTGTGAACATTTTCTTTTAAACAGGGAGGCAAGAGAAGCACGAAAAGGTTTGGGAACCCCTGAAGTGAACAGTAGGTCTCTCACAGGTGGAATGCAGGTATCTGTAGCCTAAATAAGAGTTAAGATACCACATGTATGCAGGGTGTAAAGATACATATACGGTTTGCATCCATTTCAAAGAAAATATATGAAACTTATGAACAAAATAGACTTAGGCTTAGAGACTTAGACAAACTCTATTGTCCTCTTTTAAACACAGAGTGTGACAAAACAAATTCAGATGCATTCACCTTTTAACAGTGAATGAGCAGCTTACAACAGTGAAATGACCATTACCATTTATAAAGTGCAGCAGAGATCAGAATGTAAACAGTGTAGGAGAAATCTGCCATTTTGGGAGTGCAAAATATGATGTTTTCATGTTGGACACAAATGGACATTTACTTCACCAAGAAAGACACATTAAATTAGAAACAGAGCAGAAATGATTATATGGTGCAGAAATGGGATGGGAATAAAAAAAAAAATAATAACTTAATATTAAAGGGTGAGAAGCTACCTAATGGCTAATGCTTTAAGTTATTGTTTGCACAACCTGAACATTGTTTACCTTTGAGCTGCAATTAGGATATTGACTACTGATTGGCACACCAGAAACCCAAATGGTAAATATTTGAACGGTTCTGCTTGTTAACATCTCTTTTTTTATATCAGCTCCTCGAAATGCAGATGGGTTGTCAAAGTTAAAAGAAGATGAGACCAGTATCACTCTGCAGTGGAATAAAGTTAACAACAACGTCAGCTTTCTTCTGCAGTTTAATGGCAAGGAAAAGTATATATGGGCACCTGATGGAAATGGATCAGTAACTTACACAGCCTCATCTCTTACTGCTGGAACTAAGTACACATTTACACTCTTCTCTGTGTTTGAAAGCATTAGAAGCAGTGGAGTGCAGATCCTAGCCGTTACTGGTAAGAAGAATTACATTACATAAATTATCATCTTTAATAACTTAATCTCCGGGTTAATACATTGAATTACGAAAACTATTAAATCAAATTACCTTCATTAAACCAGTTTTTTTTCTAAGAAAATATAAGTCATATTTAAAAAGACAAATTACTATAATAATAAGCATCAGTTTAACAAAAATATAGGTTTTAGCAAGTTGAATATTTTTATGTAAAAAAAGAAATATATCAAACTTAAATAATACATGACCAACAGTTCTTTGCATTTATCCATCTATTTTCAAACCTAAAACTTAGGTGTTGAGTTTTTGAGAAAACAAGATTCCTCAATATCATCCCGATCCTTTGCTTCCTCCACAGATTCTTTATTAAATTTGGATGAACTCAGGCGGGACCACAGAAAATTGTATAACTTGTAATTGAATTGTCCATCTCTGTTATTAAATTAAATAAAAAATTTACATACTATATACAGTATGTTGAGACTACATGTGTTGTCAACTGTTGCCATAAAAAATAAACTGAGCTAAATTTGAAATATATAACTGCAAAGGTATTGTAGCAGAAAATCTTGAAGCGGCATCAAATTTTCTTCTACAGCTAAGAACACAAAGACAAATGTTCTAAGCTGAAATACTTTGAGTGATGATTATGGCACATGAAACTTAGAAAGTTTTTTTTTCAACAGATGAACTATATTATTTTCTATTCAACTAATTGCAAAAAAATCTTACTTTGTTAGTTCTACATATAATTTTTTTTAACCTACCGGTAATAAATATTTTTTCTTTCATGATACTTACCAAAGCTATTCTTTCTTAACACCTCGAATTGTGAAAATATTCCGACCATGTTTAAAAGTAGAGACAGATTAACTTTCGCAACTTACTGAAGCAAAACCTTTTCTGTGAAATAATGAAGAAAATAATAAATCAGTTATTTTCATTTCTAAATAATTTTATA
>NW_015151284.1:238476-239605 GCF_000732505.1 Cyprinodon variegatus | reverse complement strand
CTAAAGAATTTTTTTTTATATATATGTTTGTACAGTAGTTTATCTACGATCGTTGAAAAGCAAATGAGTGCAAAAAATTCGGCCATTATTTAATCAAAGATCTTTGATCTCAGGATTCGAAAATATGAGCATATTATGCTAGTGAATGATCAAACGGTAATAAAGTTTTAGTTGTTTTGGTAATAATGAATTGAATGAGATCTTTACTGACTTTCTATAGAACATGTCCCCCTGCACTTTTTCAAAAGTCTGTTTTTGTCCCCCTTTACTGTCCAAAAACAATGTTATGCTACAGTACATAGACATTGGTTGAGCACTAGGACCAAGCGGAAAACCAGAGCTCAAGCTGAAGCTGAGTTTAGATCGCCCACAAGCTCCTGATTGCCCCACCATCTTTTCTTCTCTAATTGGCTGTCACAGCTGTTATTCCTAAGAAGCTGACTTTACAAACATCTGATGCGCGAATGAATTGGGTCTGTGATTGGATGGTCAAGCACACTGAAATTAGTTTTATTTAAAAAAAAACTTGTGTCCCCCCCACTTCCCAAATCAAAATTTCGTCCATTGTCAGAAACTTTGAAAAAAAAATGACCTGTCTTAAAAGAATCCCTTTAAAACATTCTTCAATTCACCACCAAGGTCCAGCTTGAAGTGATAACTTTGTTTATGTTGTTGTCTTTCAGCTCCTCGGAATGCAGAAGGCTTTAAATCATTAAGTCAAAATGAAAGCAGTGTTACTCTTCAGTGGGATTTTGTTGGTTACAACATCAGTTTCATTCTCCAATATAATGAAACAGTGTTTAATGTAGTGGCACCTGTTGGAAATAGATCACTATCTCTGACAGTCCCATCTCTCACACCTGGGACAAGATACCTATTTACTCTTTACTCTGTTTTTGAAAACATCAGGAGCAGTGGAGTCAGGATTGCAGCAGCTACTGGTAAGAAACATAATTTTGTTATAGCATCAAATAATTCTAGTTTGAAGTATTTAACAGTTAGTGATGTGTGTGTTCTCTCACTTAACTTCCTAATAGTTCACATTCAATAGATTTACATTAATTTCTGCATTCCAAACATAAAATGATCTTCGTAGTCAGACTCTTTGACTTGTATTCTCCTTATCTGG
>NW_015151284.1:233126-235522 GCF_000732505.1 Cyprinodon variegatus | reverse complement strand
TAGCTCCGGAAAATGCGGATGGCATCAGAGCATCAAATCAAAATGAGACCAGTATAACTCTGCAGTGGAATAAAATCAACAACAATGTCAGCTTTGTTCTGCAGTTTAATGGCACAGAGACAAATATCACTGCAACAGATGGAAATGGACCAATAACTCACACAGTCTCATTTCTCACTGCTCGGACATACTACACATTCACACTGCTCTCTGTTTTTAAAAACGTCAGAAGCAGTGGAGTCAGCTTTGTGGCAGCTACCGGTAAGGCACTTAACTTTAGCCTTATGTTCAACCGATATACCTATTATAGAGTTAAAATGTTGCTCAGGGGGTTGAATATCATTATAGAGCTGAGCATAGTCTTTAAGTTGTTGTTTAATTGATTTTTTTTTTTTTTGTGGACTGATTTACATGTTGGGATTTAAAGAAAAAAAAATGAATCTTATTTGAACTATTGTTTTCTTTCCATGTCAACAAAAAAAACTACTTGCTGAAAACATAAAACCTGATCAACCAACAAACAGGTCCAAGTAAGTTAATAATTTGTTTTTCTTGCTTTTCTTTCCTTCCATAAAAAAGCTTTTTTTTTTACTTTTTTTTCCAGATTTTTTTTATTTAGATTTATAGATTTTTATATAGAAGTGCTAACCATTGTGGACAATGATGTTTTAAATAAAGAAATGATTACTCCAATACTGATCGTCCAATTAAGTCAAATTCTATGATTTCATTTAAAAATAACAATTTTACAATTTTTTTTATTTTTTATTTTTTGTGCAAATTTAAATTTTAATTCAACAGACTATGTTTTGGCAATGAAGATGAGGCTACAGCTTCCCAGAAAAATGTCAGAATTAGAGATGGAAGATGCTTTGGTAGAGGTGAGACTAATTTAACATTTGATTTTTTATTTATCTAATGTTTGCATTTCATTATCATATCACTGATGTATCTGTATATTATGTGTTTTTCAATCTAGCTCTTCAGAACATATAACTTGCCATCACAGCTTTCCGTGAAAATCACTTCTTCAAAACCATGACATTATTGGAGAGTCCCAGTAGTGGAAAAGGTTATCAGCAACATCGCTACTCTTTTGAAATAAATTCAGAAATATCTTTGATTTTATACAGTTTTAATTTTGAATCTTGTCAGTTAACGCTCTCCTGTTTGATTCTTCCTGTTCCTCTTTTTCTTTTCTTTTTGCCAACCAAGACCGAATCAAAGGTTTCATTGTATTTTCATGCATTTCTATATAAAATGTTGTATGAATATCATTTTTCTTTAAGTTTAACAACTGTTCATGGGGCTTTTTTTTTTTATGTTTTACTTGGAGCTGGGGTTTTATTTTTACACAGAAATATGGCAAGCTATACTTAAATGCTTAGAAAAGAAGAGAAACAAAGTTTTTAACATTTGACTAATGGTACACACAACACACAAGGTACCTCAGGTCAATATGTACTTCAGTGATAAATTCATTTTTTGACATTGTTTGCTTCTGCAATATATTTAGCTTATGAATAACAAAGATTTACATTTTTTATGCTAACCATGAAGTCATATATATGACTACATATACTTTAATATACAGCAAAAGTTATTTCTGTCTACTTCTACATGTATGTTCTTGCAACATCCTGTTACTGTTCTTTAGGGTCCAGTTTGTTGATCGACTCCCGTTTCCAGCAATAGCAACTTAAACTATTCTTTAAACAAACATATATAATAAAGTAAATGGGTTTAAATACCAGAGGCTCTTCTAAGGTATTTTAAAAGTGCCTCTCTACCCAATGGACTGCTGTTTTGCTTTCTTTCATTTTTTTTCTTAAAAGCTTTACAATGTAAAAGAAAACATATAGCGGTGCAATAAAATACATTATTTGGGTCTAACAAGATGTTTCTTTGTTAAAACTATAATCTTCTAGCTTCATATTTAGTCTATGATTATAACATTTGTTGCTCAAAGTTGATTCAATATCAGATTCAACTGTGTTTGCTAGTTATGTGTACATATACAAAGACATCGATTATGGACTGTGCAATGCTCTTCATATGCTTACTTTCTACAATAAGACAATAACACAATAAAGGCTACAGGATAGAGAGCATATATACAAACAATGTTGACAAATAAAACAGCAGAGCAAATATTCAACAGATAGATTAGAAAGGATATGTAAGCAAAAAATAGTGTCATGTTTTGGTGTTGCAGACCAGTGCGGCTGGAAACTAGAAAGCGGCATTGTGTATTTATTAATTTATTTAACTAATGGTGGCTTGTTTAGAAAAATAAAAGGCTTGGAGACATGAATCAAAACAAAGGACCTAATGAACACTGACATCGAACTGGAGGCTTAAAGCTCCAGTGTAAGATTTACTCCTCTCTAGTGCTG